>NC_057796.1:107889334-107910947 GCF_018294505.1 Triticum aestivum
ACCCTGTGGAGGGTAGGATGAACATTAGACGGTGGAGGGCTGGATGAACAGTAGCCCGTGGAGGGGTGGTTGAACAGGAGCCCATGGAGAGGGCTGGTTGAACAGTAGCCGGTGGAGTAGCTCACGGTGGAGGCTGGATGAACAGGAGCCCGTGGATGAACAGTCGCAGGTGGAGGCTGGAGGAGGTCGACGGTGGATGAACAGTAGCCCGTGGAGGCTGGGGGGGTCGACGGTGGAGATGAATAGTATCCCGTGGAGTCCCGTTTTGAGGTACGCGACACCCCTCCCGATGAACAGGACCCCCGTTTCGACCGTAGCGCTCCAACACAAGTACGTTTCGTCCCTTTTGCGGTACGCCACACCCCTCCCGATCAACAGGACCCCCGTTTCGACTGTAGGAGGTCCGTTTGCTCAGTTTTGCGGTACGCCAGACCCCTCCCGATGAACAGGATCCCGTTTCGAACGTGGCCGGTCAAACACAAGGCCGTTTCCTCCGTTCTGTGGTACGCCAGGCCTCGTTTCCATCGGCTGCTCCGTCCAAGCCCTCCCGATGAACACGACGACGCATTCCGTTCCGACCCAGCCGGTTGGCTCCCCATGAACACGACGACGATGCTGTTTCTCCGTTCCGACCCAGCCATGTACACGAGCCCTGGCCGTACGTATGCCACATCGCGAGCTATTGATCTACAACATAGATATGCTAATACTACCAGGACTAAGTTCATGATAAATTAAAGTTCAGTTAATCAAATTATTAAAGAACTCACACTTAGATAGACATCCCTCTAATCCTCTAAGTGATCACGTGATCCATATCAACTAAACCATGTCCGATCATCACGTGAGATGGAGTGTTTTCAATGGTTAACATCACTATGTTGATCATATCTACTATATGATTCACGCTCGACCTTTCGGTCTCAGTGTTCCGAGGCCATATCTGTTATATGCTAGGCTCGTCAAGTTTAACCTGAGTATTCCGCGTGTGCAACTGTTTTGCACCCGTTGTATTTGAACGTAGAGCCTATCACACCCGATCATCACGTGGTGTCTCAACACGAAGAACTTTCGTAACGGTGCATACTCAGGGAGAACACTTATACCTTGATAATTTAGTGAGAGATCATCTTATAATGCTACAGTCAATCAAAGCAAGATAAGATGCATAAAAGATAAACATCACATGCAATCAATATAAGTGATATGATATGGCCATCATCATCTTGTGCTTGTGATCTCCATCTCCAAAGCACCGTCATGATCACCATCATCACCGGCGCGACACCTTGATCCCTATCGTAGCATCGTTGTCGTCTCGCCAACTTATGCTTCTACGACTATCGCTACCGCTTAGTGATAAAGTAAACCATTACAGGGCGTTTGCATTGCATACAATAAAGCAACAACCATATGGCTCCTGCCAGTTGCCGATAACTCGGTTACAAAACATGATCATCTCATACAATAAATATAGCATCATGCCTTTACCATATCACATCACAACATGCCCTGAAAAAACAAGTTAGACGTCCTCTACTTTGTTGTTGAAAGTTTTACGTGGCTGCTACGGGCTGAGCAAGAACCGTTCTTACCTACGCATCAAAACCACAACGATAGTTTGTCAAGTTGGTGTTGTTTTAACCTTCGCAAGGACCGGGCGTAGCCACACTCGGTTCAACTAAAGTTGGAGAAACTGACACCCGCTAGTCACCTGTGTGCATAGCACGGCGGTAAAACCAGTCTCGCGTAAGCGTACGCGTAATGTCGGTCCGGGCTGCTTCATCCAACAATACCGCCGAACCAAAATATGACATGCTGGTAAGCAGTATGACTTATATCGCCCACAACTCACTTGTGTTCTACTCGTGCATATAACATCTATGCATAAAACCAGGCTCGGATGCCACTGTTGGGGAACGTAGTAATTTCAAAAATTTCCTACGCACACTTAGGATCATGGTGATGCATAGCAACGAGAGGGGAGAGTGTTGTCCACGTACCCTCATAGACCGAAAGCGGAAGCGTTAGCACAACGCGGTTGATGTCGTCGTACGTCTTCACGATCCGACCGATCAAGTACCGAACGCACGGCACCTCCGAATTCAGCACACGTTCAACTCGATGACGTCCCTCGAACTCCGATCCAGTCGGATGTTCTACCGACGCAAGGCTTCGCCTAAGCACTGCTACGATATGACCGAGGTGGATTATGGTGGAGGGGGGCACCGCACACGGCTAAAAGATCAATGATCAATTGTTGTGTCTCCAAGGGGTCCCCCCTCCCCGTATATAAAGAAGTGGAGGAGGGGGAGGGCCGGCCCTCTCTATGGCACGCCCTAGGAGGAGTCCTACTCCCACTGGGAGTAGGATTCCCCCCTTCCAAGTAGTAGGAGTAGGAGTAAGGAAAGGGGAGAGAGAAGAGAAGGAAGGAGGGGGCGCAGCCCCTCCCCCTAGTCCAATTCGGACTAGGCCTTGGGGGGCCGCGCAGCCTCTCCTCTCTCTTTCCCCAAAAGCCCAATAAGGCCCATATACTCCCCGGCGAATTCTCGTAACTCTCCGGCACTCCGAAAAATACCTGAATCACTCGGAACCTTTCCGATGTCCAAATATAGTCGTCCAATATATCGATCTTTACGTCTCGACCATTTCGAGACTCCTCGTCATATCCCCGATCTCATCCGGGACTCCAAACTACCTTCGGTACATCAAAACACATAAACTCATAATATAACCGTCATCGAACTTTAAGCGTGCGGACCCTACGGGTTCGAGAACAATGTAGACATGACCGAGACACGTCTCCGGTCAATAACCAATAGCGGAACATGGATGCTCATATTGGCTCCCACATATTCTACGAAGATCTTTATCGGTCAAACCGCATAACAACATACGTTGTTCCCTTTGTCATCGGTATGTTACTTGCCCGAGATTCGACCGTCAGTATCTCAATATCTAGTTCAATCTCGTTACCGGCGAGTCTCTTTACTCGTTCCGTAATACATCATCCCGCAACTAACTCATTAGTTGCAATGCTTGCAAGGCTTATAGTGATGTGCATTACCGAGTGGGCCCCGAGATACCTCTCCGACAATTGGAGTGACAAATCCAAATCTTGAAATATGCCAACCCAACAAGTACCTTCGGAGACACCTGTAGAGCACCTTTATAATCACCCAGTTACATTGTGACGTTTGGTAGCACACAAAGTGTTCCTCCGGTAAACGGGAGTTGCATAATTTCATAGTCATAGGAACATGTATAAGTCATGAAGAAAGCAATAGCAGAATACAAAACGATCGTGTGCTAAGCTAACGGAATGGGTCAAGTCAATCACATCATTTTCCTAATGATGTGATCCCGTTAATCAAATGACAACTCATGTCTATGGTTAGGAAACTTAACCATCTTTGATTAACGAGCTAGTCAAGTAGAGGCATACTAGTTACACTATGTTTGTCTATGTATTCAGACATGTATTATGTTTCCGGTTAATACAATTCTAGCATGAATAATAAACATTTATCATGAAATAAGGAAATAAATAATAACTTTATTATTGCCTCTAGGGCATATTTCCTTCACTGTCAGCCTCTCCACGCACAGTCCACTTCAGATGCATGTCGGTCGTTGACCAAGTTGACCAGGCCGCGCCGAGAGCACTAGGGCGGTGGACGACGGCGAGGCCTAGGAAGGGAACGACACGGAGCCAGGGAAGACTCGGCAGTTGTTTCCCACGCGGAGGGGAGTACGACTGTACGAGGGTTTACTGGTTCGTCTGCCGTCGCCGGAGAATAACAGCAGGTGTGGGTGAGTAGAGGGATGGCTAGGCCAGCGATGGGAGTACGGTGGGGCGGTGAGGCCTGCGCGGCAGCATAGCCGGCCGCGGGGAGGATGGAGCAGGCAGTCCCGCCGGTGCTTGTTTGAGCGGCTGGAGCAGGAAGAGCACAGATGGAAGAAGCACGACGGCCGTTGGATGGACATCCAACAGTCACTGCTTGTGCGTCAACCTTTTTTTAGGAAAGCCTCAAATCTGTGGAAAACAACATACAACTCATCTGCCATTATTTCTAATAATTTACAGCCCATTTGCTAATTCTTAAGGTTTTTTTGGAGCCCATATTCTTTTTGTTAGCATTACATCCCATATTGTGGCCACGGTTAAAAAATTATACGAAATTTTGCATATTTCGGTGCGGTCCGAACTCTTTTTAATCCCGAAATTTCGAGTCACGTTCAAACTGATTTTAAAAATAAATATATATCAATATAAAATCCAACAGATTGTCCACACATAAAAATCAATGCAATTTAAAATCTCGAAATGAAAAAAAGAAATTTGAAACTAATTGCCGGTTTGATGTGTTTTAAAATGTACAGCCCATTTCTCATTACTGATAGGCCATTTTCTCGGCCAGCCGAATGAAGCTGTCCTCGTCTTGAAAGATTTGTAGCCCAACAGACCTGACAAAGCGACTTACTTGGCAAATCACAAAAAAACTGGGCTGTGGCCGTGGACCCAGCTACGGCCATGGACCGAGCTGTCAGCCGCTCCACGTACAATACTCTTCCGATGGAAGTCGTTCATTGACCACATTGACCACGCCGCGCCGAGAGCACCATGGCGGTGGACGACGGCGAGGCCTAGGAAGGGGGCGACTCAGAGCCGGGGAAGACGCGGCAGTGGATGCCCACGCGGAGAGGAGCACGAGGGTTCACTGGTTCGGCTGCGGTGTGAGGCTGTCGTCGCCGCAGGGCCTGGCTAGCGGTGGGAGTAGTAGGGGGCGATGAGGCCTCAACGGCAGCACAGCCGGCCACTGGAGGCAGGAGCAGACGGTCTCACCGGTGCTGGTTTGGGCGGCTGGTGCAAGAAGAGCAGCGATTGAAGAAGCAGCAGGACCGTTCGATTCAAATCCAACGGTTACTGCTGCTAGAATCGTTTGTTGACTAAGTTGACAAGCCCTGTGTACGCATCAACTTAGTAGCCCCACAAGTCAGCCTCCCAACCGGTGCGCCCC
Source organism: Triticum aestivum (assembly GCF_018294505.1). Lineage (NCBI taxonomy): Eukaryota > Viridiplantae > Streptophyta > Magnoliopsida > Poales > Poaceae > Triticum > Triticum aestivum. The sequence continues at coordinate 107,894,356 of NC_057796.1, forward strand.
AGATGTCAGTGGGAGTAATCATTTTTTCGCGTAATAAGGAGGCAGTTGATTGCGTGCGGCCAGCCCAGCGGAGGGACTAGGGTGGGCCGGGGAAGCCTGCGCGGCATCACAGCGGGCCACAAGAGGAGGGAGCAGGCAGTCTCGCCGGCGCTAGTTTAGGCGGGTGGAGCAGGAAGATCAGAGATTGAAGAAGCACGTCGGCCGTTGGATGGAAATCCAACAGTCACTGCTGCTAGAATCGTGTGTTGACTGACAAAGCCTTGCGTAAACAAGTCAGCCTCGAAATCTGTGGCGTGTACAGCCCATTTGCTATTATTTTTATAATTTTTACTCATTTTCTAATTCATATGGAATTTATTGCAGCCCGTTTTCCATTTTTAGAATTGCTGCCCATTTTCTGGTCAGTACCAGGGTTAAAAAATTTAACTAAATATGTGGGAAATTTTGAAAATTCGCAAATTTTGCTAGGGAAAAATATTCTTAATCCAAAAATTAGTAGCCATACTAAAACAAATTTAAAAATAAATTAGTACTATGTCATGTTAAGGCCAATGAAATACTCCCTCTGTCCCAAAATTCTTGTCTTAGATTTGTCTAAATGCTGTCGCCAATGTGCTGGGCTGGGTTGGACATTCTTATTGAAAAATAAAAATGGACCGGATCTATTTACGAGGTTGACTAAAATTTGCATGGGTCCGCTGGTTGCAGGAAGAAAATGCTGGGAGAAAGAAGACTGGTCGCTATCTTTGCCGAAGAATAATATCGACTGAATGTAACGACACTATCATAGTAAATAATATCCTCCTGTTAAATCGTGAATTTAAAGAACTGGTGCATGAGCATTTAGCTTTATTTATTTATTTACTTATTTATGTTTAGGGGACCATGAGCATGTACCTGGGCCGGATTCATGTGAGAGCCTCCCTTCCAGTTAATTATGGGCTTCTCTATTGGGCCTTCATCAGTGGGATGCATGTTATCAACAAGTGGAAAATGTGTTCCGTACGAAAAATAGTATGCGCTACATACGGTACGGGGCACTAAAGGATCGAACCGTGCAACGACTTCCAAAACATTGTGTTTGTTGTTCTAACAACTCATTTATTCAACCAACAGACGAAATATACTACTGATTGTACATTGAAAACAACAACAGCAGCAACCAGGGCTGGGGGTGCAACAGAAGCAGTAAGCAGGCCAGAAGAGTGAAGACGCAACTCTCTCTTCCAAACCAAACATCAGCCATCATTACAAAAGGGCTACCAAAAAAGAACAAGTGTATGCATCAAACTAAATAAAGATCCTACTACACCAAGTGTACGCATCTAACTAACTGGCTCAGTTAGACATTACTATTTATTAAGCTGTGGAGATTGGCTGACGGCTTGAACCAGATGGGTGCCTGACGGGGGAAACTCCAGCCAGCAGGTCGAAGTCTGATACTTGCGACCCTCTCTCCTACATTGGGCTGCAGAGCGTGGCGGCACATATCAGAGTATGGTGCATGCAGAGACGCATGGTACACTGTGTACACACAGTTTTGCCTGATGAACGAAACCGCGCTGCCATCATGATCCTTGCCGTCGGTTATCTCCTGGTTAATCGGATAATTCAGTCCGACAAACAGAGAGCGTGTACCAAGGCTACTTACCAACCTCCAGTCAAAAATTCCTGAAGGCCCAGAGAAGCTGGGATCCTGCTCAAAGACCTTGCAGTGACTGTGATTGTATTCCGCGAAACAACACGTCCGGTACGTGCGGACGATCATCAATCGTTCGCCGTCGTCTGATCGAGCCAGGAACCACCTGCAACTGCCATGCCGCTTTTCTTTGAAAGGTTCTGGGATTACGAAGGGTAGGGACACTAGGCGGCCTACAACATCATATCAAGTTGGAGTCAAATAACCCTAAAAAAAAGTTGGAGTCAAATAAAAAAGGGCTCTCGATGTAGTCAATCTTAAGAATAGCATGTTATGAGCATGAATATTTTTTCAGTAAATGTTGACAGTAATATAAGCAAGCCATCATGATATCATAGGAAAGTAACATACTGCTGTAACAGCCATTTGTAGCGATGACTGGAGTAGGCCAGCAATACGTCCAGCCATAGAAGGAGTCGACAGCGTAAATGAAGCCCTTGTGTTCAATGGCATTAGAGAACCATGGAGGATGTATGATCCTGCGATGGACGTGCAGATTTATCCACTTACCGCAGTGACCTGTCAGATAGGCGAGACCGCGGCTGAAGAACGCAATTAGCCTGAAGTCTTTATAATTCGCAGATCTTGTGGGCACTTGGAAGATTACAACCTTGAGCAAATCAAACTTGGTATCATGTTGGCTACTGTAAGATTCCGAGTATTCTGGGCCACGGTGCCAAAGCAGTTCAGTGTTAATCGAAGGAAGGGGGATCAATCGCCGGGTGTAGACCTCCACGAGCATCCAGCTGCCGCGACCGTCGACGAGCACCATCCAAGACGTGTTCATGCCGACCCAGTACATACTGTTAATGTAGTTGAGAGTGACGGGGATCGGATCGCAGTCAAGGGGGTTGATGCTCGCCACCCTACGATCGTTATGCTGCGTGACACGTCGTTTCTGAAGATCAGGCGGCATCAGCAAGCAAGGAGCTGGCTTAAAAAGCTCCGCCCTGAGGGCTTTGAGTAAACGGTACAGCCCTGACGAGCACGCGGCGAGCGGCATGGTACTGAGATTGTCCACACACGAAACAATGAGCTTGATTACCTCTGTGGGGAGCGAATTCCAGCCACTCTTTCGGCGGACGCTGCTCAGTTCTGCCATTGTTAGTGCTTGGGTTTCGGACGAGGGGGGAGGCGCCTTAGTGGGGATGGAAGATTGGACGAGGGGGAGGCGCCTTAGCAGGGATGGAAGAGCGGACAAAGATGGAGAAGCGAATATGTGCTCCGGGAAGTGGACAGGTGATGATGACTACAGCACGCCGCTTGACTTACGAGACACATACCAGCAGCGTAGGGTCATATCGAAGTCAGACAACTTGCTTGAGTGATCACAGTACTGGTAGTCCCTACAGTACCTGCTACTATGCCCTAACTTGCTTGAGTAGAGTAGTAGTGGAGTAGGACTCTGCTCTACTACTAACACCGGAGGAGTAGTATGTTCTAATCTAAAATAGTTACAAACTTCAATGCCCGAGCGTGGAACGACTACGAAACGCCATCTGTGCTAACTCCAATCCTGCAAGTCATGGATTTGTTTCTTTTTAACTTTCTGTACGAATCTGTAGCCAGCCTGCAAGTCATGTACACTGTACTGACAGTGGAACCCACAGAGTACTTAGAATACAAGATTAAGGATGCAATTAACTTTTTATAGAGGGAGAATCATACACGCAATTTACTCAAATGGATTGGACGTGACTCTATTATTCTCCAACGGCAACCGGCAAATTTCCTCCCGCGGGCCGGAGTAGGTTTCTCAGTTTGCATGTGGGTTTAACGGAGGGGTTTGATGGAGGCGAGGAGGCGTGTTCAGCTGGACGTGCAGTGGACGGCGCAGTACTATTCGATTTGACAACTACAACTAGGATATTATAAAAAACAAAGAAGAGTAGTAGAGATAGAGATAAGAATAGAGACTAGGGAGGATCACCATCTACTGCTTCGTGGGCTACTCCTACGCTCCATTCGGCGGCCGCAACGTCCCCTACAACCACTCCCTCCTGCGCTCCATTCGGCGGGTGCTAGCAGCGACGACTAGCACACTCTTGCGACTGCTAGCAGCGACGACTTCACCGACGATGACTTCACCGACGATGACTTCTCCCCCGACCTCGGCAACCTCTTCCTCAACGACATGGGCGACAACCTCAACGCCAATGGTGCTGCTCCCGTTGCACCGTATGTGTTTCTGTCCTTCCTGTTCGAAATCGTGGTAGAATTCATGTTTCTAGTCTGTGTCCGCATGATTAGTTTAATCTGCCGTCATGATTTATTTTGTAGTAAACTCGTAGTAACTTGCTCATATATTCAACAGGCGGAACATCCCCTACAGCCACTCCCGTTTCATGGACGGCCTGGTTGATGCCTCCAAGGAGCCCTTCGTCTACTGCTATGAGTGCCCGGTGCCGTTTTGGGGCTCGCCGGCGGACATCGTGCATCACCTGACGCAGGCGTGCGGTGATCACTACTGGCCCTTGGCGAAGAACATCAAGTACGAGATGTGCTACCCGTTCACCGTGCCGGAGTCGCTGGAGGATCAGCGTCGCCTGCTAGTACCGGAGGAGGACGGCAGCGTCTTCCTCTTGATCGTGGCCACCAGTGAGGCCCGCGCAGGCCGCCGCCACATCTCTGTAGTGTGCGTCAAGGGCGACGCCGCTGACGCTGACACTGACACGAGGCCGATGTATGGGTGCGTGCTCACTATTACTACCCCTCGGAGGTACGTGGGCGGCGACACTAGCTACGCCAAGCATACTTGGACTCTGCTGAGTTGGGACTTTTCCCGCCGATGTGGACATGGAAAGCGCACGGTGTTATTTGAACCCCAACGATGTGCACAGGGACTCCAAGGAGGTTCACCTGGACATCTGCATTATCAAGTTAAATGTTGATCATTAGTCTTCTCTCAATGTAATTTGCTGTCTAAGCATGTGGAGACTTCCATGCATGATCTTGCTCTATTGGAGTATCGCGCATGAATAAAAGTGTATCCATTTATGGTTTAGTCTAGAATCTTCCATGTATGAATTTTTACTACAGTACTGGTGAAAGACTTATGATGAACCATTTCCTGCAAAGCACAATAAGAGTTATTTCTTCACAAGTTTTGGATGCAGGTTGAACAGTTGAACGCTTTTGTTTGCGAAAGATACTTTTTTTTTATCTATTTCACCCGGATGTTTGTGAGCTCTAGAGATGAGATAATATCCGAACAAACCTATCGATGCCCGTTACACATGAGATGACCCCCACACCGTTGTCAAAATAAACAACTCCCCGATCAATGCATTTCACTCTTCCGTGCAATGCATGGGCACCTTACTATAGATTAGTACGACCAAAAATTGAACTAACATTATATATAGTACGATAAATGATGATGCATGTCACCTAAAATTATATCATTGAAAACTATGTTCAAATACGAATCAAACAATATTGTTTTGTTTGACATGCACTAACATGTTGTCAGTTAAATCTTCAGTCAAATTCAATGGGGGATAAACCACGACCGATGTAGTAGTACTAGTGTAGAGGGCGGCGCTACATGGGAGTCTCACCTCTCACCCTGCTCGTGGCCCGGCAGTAAAGCCGTCATATCACAAAACCCAACCACTCCCAGTAATAAGTGGCCTGGTAAAATAAACGGACAAGCAACCATCACATCCCTCCGTCTTTTTTGCATTTCATCTCTCTGCATTTACTTTCTCCGGTTCATCTCGCACACTCGATCCCTAGCTACTACTCCTAGTATCCCTAGCTACTACTCCTAGGGCCAGTTCTTTTGGCGGCTTCCCCAGCTTTTCCCATAAGACTAGTCACAGTGCAGAGTAACATTAAGGCGCCTCACTCATTTATTTGGGCTTCTAAACTACAACTAGTAGTACCTCCATCCTGGTTTATTCCTCACCATAATAATTTGTGCTAAATTTTGACCAAAGATTTAACTAATAAAATGTTAGTGCATGTGACATGCACTAACATTTCATTAGTTAAATTTATGATCAAAATTTGTCACAGATTACAATGGGGACCAATAAACCAGGACGGAGGTAGTAGTTATGGGATTACTAATCTAGAATCCTAAAAGAACTGGCCCCTGGTACTCCTACTAGTAGTAGTACTCAGGTTGGAGTTCCAATTGCATGACACAACTTGTTAGGCAAAAAATTCGATACAGGGTGTAGGAAGCGGTTTGGGAATTTGCATGCCTTTCCAACCAGTGAGATACTCCGTACAAAATATGAAAGAGAAATAACCACAGAGAAGGAAGCTAAAAGTAAACAATCAAACGAGCAGTTTTGCATTTGTTTTGCATTGAATCGTTTCACAAGATTGACTAGTGATGTTTTTCTACTTTTACAAAAACCGCATCGTAATGTTAAAACGTGCATTTGCACGTACATAAGTAATAGTAGTACTCCCTCCGTCTAGGTGTATAAGTCTTCCCTCCCTCTTGGTCACGATGCACAACCAAAGATGACTTATTGACCTGGACGGAGGGAGTAGCACAGTCTGCAAGCATATATAGAGAGAGACGTGTAGTGCGATAGTATATAGTAAAGTTTGTGCTATATGCACGTACTTGCAAAATGCGTACGAATACACAAGGTTTCCAAACTTTCCCTTTTACATACTTAATTAAGGACGCTAATAATTCCTGAACGTTCGGGATTTATCATTTGCGTCCCAAAACTAATGAGATCGCCTTACGAAACAAAAATTATACTCCTACTAAAAGCCACGGCGCTCGCAGGAGCGCTTGCGGCGTGCCACGAGTGCCCTGGTGCGCGGCCGTTTCCCAGCGCGCCGACACAACGCCTCTTCCTCAGCCACACAACTCGCGAGGTGCTAATTGACGACTTGCTGGCGGGCGAGCACGATCTCACCGGTGTGGTGATCCGGCGCCAACAGGTACTCCTCCTTGCTGGAAGCGTGCACCTGGTCCACGTACCGCCTAGCGTAGATGAGGCGCTTGGGCCCGACTGCACTCAGGGCATCGGCATGGGCGTCCTCCGCCACCCTCACGGCCCTCGCACGAGCCTTCTGCCAAAGAGCCAATTGCCTGACTCTCTCGGACGCGACATAGGCCTCCCAGGCAGCTTGTTCCGCGGTGCGCTTCTCTTCCTCGGCCTTCTTCTCCGCCTCTATTTTGGCGCGCTCTGCTGGACGCAAAGCCTCCCACAAGGCGACATCCATTTCTTTCCAAAGCTCCTCAAGGCTGGGGGGCTCGGCGGGCGGTGCGGCGTTCTCCTCGTAGCAGGGACCCGACGCGTCCTCCGACGCACGTGCTGGAGAGATTGGGAACGCCGACACATCCACCTCAACGCATCACGGCGAGGAGCGGAACGCCGACACGTCCTCCTCGACTAGTGGCGGCGAGGAACAGAACGGCGACGCATCGCGTTGCGGCGAGGAGCGGAACGCCGACGCGTCCTCCTCGACTAGTGGTGGCGAGGAACGGAACGGCGACGCATCGCGTCGCGACGAGGAGCGGAACCCCGACGCGTCCTCCTTGACTAGTGGCGGCGAGGAATGGAACAGCGACGCGTGACCGTCCGCGCGGTGCAGCGAGGGGCGCCTAGGGCTTGGGAGGGGCGATGCCATGGTGGTCGACGTGAGAGGGAGGGGGAGGAGATAGCGATGAACGTGAACGTGAGGGGGAGGAGATAGCGATGTCGTGGGAGGCAAAGTATTTATAGCGAGCAATGGCACACCTACGTAAGATATGGGCTGAGCTGCACTGACTTAACTGCAGGTCCAGTTGTGTCACTGACATGTGGGCCAGACCCCTGTTGGGCCCATATGTCAGTGACCCAATGCACCTGCAGTTAAGTAATAGCTACGTGGGCATATTTGTTGGAGTAAATTACGGGGGAGGGAAGGGGTGGAAATATTGCTGGTCACAACGGATTGGACGAGCGCGGGGGGAGGAGAGTCATGCATGTAGATTTTTTCCACACGGGCTGGAGTGGTGGGACCGCTGAAGGGAGAAGGAGAGTCTGGCAGGCATATTGTTTCCACACATGGAGAGGAAAAGATTTGGAGACGAACGGGCTTCCTGCAGGTATGGGGAACGGTGCATAATAAATCTCATCTTGCATGCCAGGCTAGGTATAGTCTCAAGTCATTAAAAACATACACGCCCCACACATGTTCATATTTCAAGGTGCACTAAATTATTGCATGCGATGATTAAGGCTGGCCATAATGGTGGTATCTTAGCTGGTATCATGCACATGGGAATAGCAAACATGCTGATGTGGCAAAGAATTAAAGAAGAGGGGGGGTTAGAGTAACTAGTGTTCATGCATGCATTGGTAAACACATTTTTTGTGAAGAACTACAAAAACTATTCCACCGCCTCTATCTTGCTAAGAGTAGGTCAAAATTTTGAATCGAGCCCTTTAAACTAGAAGGGAGGTAGTAGTACTCTAATAGCTAACCTTGGCCCTGTTTGGATCCATGTGTTAGAGTTAGTTTGGGTTAGTTTGAACTCAACTAACCCAAAAAAAATCTAACCCACCCAAGAGGTGCTTATTTGGATTACTCCCTCCGTCTAGGTGTGTAAGTCATCTTACGTTGTGCACTGCGACCAAGGCGGAGAGGAAAACGAGAAAACTTAATGTCTTTTTGCTAATTAATAGCATTGCATGCAATGAACTAACCACTGCATGTCATGTTTGGCAGTCTCAAGTCATTGAAAGCATGCACCGCCCACATCTCTTATTGGTTGATATGTCACAAAACAAGAAACGATATTGTAGATATTGATATTTTTAGTACTCTCCCTCCGTCTAGGTGAGTAAGTCATCTTAGATTGTGCACCGTGACCAAGGAGGAGGGGAAAACGAGAGACCTTAATGTTTATTTGCTAATTAATAGCATTGCATGCAATGAACACTACATGTCGTGTTTGGTAGTCTTAAGTCATTAAAAGCATGCGCACCCCTCATTTCTTATTGGTTGATATGTCAAGAAACAAGAAACGAGGTAGAAGTTAATACACCGTGCCTAAGTGTTTTGGGATTATTTGGTTTTCGTAAGATGACTTACACACCTAGAGGGAGTATAAATTTCGTCAAACACTTGCAAACGGTTGGCGGAAGTAAAAAGGACCAGAGGGAGTATCATGCATGCGGAGTAGGCAAAAAAATTGCTCATCTATAGCTGGTCGAAGTCTCATAGGGCGCGACCGCGCGAGGGAGGCGAAGGTCGTGGGAGGCGCGACGGTCGACAGAATTAAGTGAAGTTACCCACGCGCCGGCATGGCGTGCAAACAGGCAGAAGCTATACCGTCAGGCCTACGATATGGGTCTAGTAGACATGACATATAGTGGGTCCCGCATAGTTCTCGAGAACTCTTTGGGGCCTTGCAGCCGTTTATCCACCGGGCAAGCCAGCAACCCCACGCCGTTCGCACGCCCTACTCGTCCCCGTCTTCTACTAGTACAATACCTTACAACAGTTCCCTCCCAGTCGTCCCGTCCTTTCACATTACGGCAGTTCGACTAATCCTAACCCTCCTCCCAAATCCATGGCGTCCCAAATCTCCATGATCGGCGGTGAGTACAACGTTAGAACCATCACCGGCGATGAGTTCGACGTCATCTACACCCGTGGATCCGCGACGGTGAAAGCTTGCCTTGCTCGCTTCCTACGCATGTTCAACAGTTTCAACATCTCCAACTCATTCACCTGTGGTCCTTCCGACTTTCATTACTGAAAACCAACATCTAAATCTAAACCATAGTATTTGCCCTAGAACTACCAGGTTCAACATCTCACAACATAAACCCATACAACCATACGCCAAGGAGGTACGTAGTACTATGAATTCCATTGTCGCTCCATACCAATCGTTCTAAAAACTACTTAGTACTTATAACGCGCCATTGAAAATCGGAACTCTTAACCCCGCTAAAAAAATGATACTATTTAAACGTGGCTACTCGATCTGTGGCAACTGGCGAGCCACCCCCTCCAAGTCGTTCACCTGTGGTCCCGACCATCAACTCCTACGGATCAAATTATCACATGAGCTGACTATTCCTACAAAGGTGCGCTCCACCACGTACCCGGTACCCGCGAATGCAGCAATCGTGCACCTAGGGTTTTAGGGTTTATTTGTTAACGTTGCCTTTACGTAGCACTCGTGTGTGCGAGACAGCGAGAGACCGACTGCGTGCGTGCACCTCTTCTCTTCGTATATGTACTCCACCATTTGTCTGGTGTCCAAAAAATTATAATAACTACTAGCAATGTGCCAATGTGTTGCCACACGATCTGAGTACATTAATACATATTCAACGATTTGATAGAAAAAAGTCTAGTTTTGAAATACGTATATCACTAAAAAATTGTTATGTTTCACTCAAAATATATTCCTTTGGTGGTTTTGATGAGATAAGGGAGGAATGTTGTTGGTTTCAAGATTCGAGAAGTGGTATATGTATAATTTCTACTCTTACTAGCAAGATGCCAGTGCGTTGCACAGAACATCAAGATCTTGTGGGAGAAAAGGATGAACGAGGGAAGGCCTTATCTGCAAATGTGGAGAGGAGTGCGGGTAAATTGCCATAGTTTCGTTCCTATTCGTCAGATATAAATCAGACAGCCTATATTGCAGGATGGCAGGCCCACCATCATCACCAACTCTGTTTTTTATCCCTACTAGCAAGATGCCCGTGCATTGCACGGAACACCAAGATGCATTTTTTTTACAAAATATCTGTTGTGATTGATCCATGCAGGAGTAATCCCATATGTAAAAACTAACAATATCTCAAGAAAGAGGAGAAATGAGGTGAGTAGGAGTTGGGCGTGGTGGCAATTGGTGGTCGGACTGAGCGTAGGCATGGGGATGGACGACGCCAGTCGCGGCCAGCCGGCCACCATGCCAGATTGTTCCAGTGGCTACTTTTTTAATTGCTCAATAATGAGGTTGTGAGAGATAAGGATGAACAAGGGAAGACCTTATCTGCAAATATGGAGAGAGGTGGGTATCTTTTTGCAAAATTGTCATACTTTGCTATCTATCCATCAGATATAGATCGAACGGTCTATATTGCAGGATGGCACGCACACCATCATCACCAACTCGGGTTTTTATAAGAGTAGAAAACTCTTATAAAAAGCATAGTCGGTGATGATCGTGTGCCTGCCATCCTGCAATATAGGCCGTCCGATCTATATCTGACGGATAGGAAGGAAACTATGGCAATTTTGCAAAAAGATACCCACACCCCTCTCCACACTTGCAAATAAGGCCTTCCCTTGTTCATCCTTTTCTCCCACAAGATAAACTACTCATACAAATGCATCTTCATGTTCTGTGCAACGCATGGGCATCTTGCTAGTTGTTGCAAAAAGCCCATGTGTGAGAGAGGGAGAGGGAGAGAGGAGGAGGACAGAGTGCATGTGTGACAAAGACACAAAGAGTGTGTGTGCGAGAGGTATCAGCTTAAAATGAGGCGATAGTGTGTGTGTGCACGATCGAGAGGGCGTGCCTCAAGAAGGGAAGAAAAATCTAGATAGATACAAGGAGCGGGAGAGAGACATGTATGCGATAGTGGAAGCACGAGTGTGCAAGTGTATAAACCTATCTAGAGGCTAGTCGATAAATGTCTGTGAGAGAAATACGAGTCGGGGGTGCGAAAGCGAGAGTTTTGTGTGTGTGAGAGAGAGACGGCAGTCGGGAAGGGGAGTGGAAGCAGGAGTTGTGTGTGTGAGAGAGAGAGAGGGGGGGGGGAGTTTGTCTGATCGGTAAACAAATGAATAATGTCAGTCTGGGATGGAGACAAAAAGGAGACCGCAACAAATGTTGTGTCTACAGGAGAGAGAGAGAGAGAGTAATTTTAGTGGTATGATTCATATCTAGAGACATATAGGGTGTGTGAGAGAATCCCATAGAGAGAACACAAAGTGAAAGATGAGTGGAGACTGTGTGTGTGGCGGTGAAAAAGAAAGCATAGGTACCTAGTGATATGAGAGAACGGTAGAGACGTGAGAGATAATGAAAACCATGTAATGTATAATGATAGGGAGAGTGTGACACTTCTCATGGGAGACGTCGAGAGACCATGTTTGCGAGGATAGGAGAAACATGAAGTGAGCGTGTGGGTGAGCTGGAGAAAAGAGAGTGATAGCTACATGAAGGAGCATGCATGCGAGAGAGATGGGCGTGAAAGGAGTGAACATAAAAGGGATTCAAATATTTGAATTCGAGATGATGATACATGTAATCCATACTCGAACCAAAATTGATCTATCAAACATGCATACTCATATGAATTCACGCGCATCTATGTTTAATATGTAGATATTACTGATCCATACATTTTAGTAGAACATAATTTGGTTTAATTTTTTGAATTCAACCTTATGATTTTGAGATCATTGTATTTGTAAAGCATATTATACATATAGAGGAGCAGAATTCTTTGTTGTGCTTTTGAAAGTATATATAAAAAATGATGTATATAGAATTTTATTCCAATCGAAAATGGATCCCGCCTGCAAAAAATAGAATACAAATGGGATTCAAATGGAGTTGGCACGGTAAACGTGCGCTCTGCAAAATTTGTACGAAGCGGGGAAAGTCGCAGTAACTGCCCGAAACCAAAATCTGCGAGATGGAAATTACTACTGCCTATCCCTGCCACGCAAAGCCTATCTGCTCGATTTCTATAGGTTTCGATAGGGGTAGGTTTGTAATTTCACTCGAACATGACATAACCGCCTCTCACCCGGATTCATACACGGTGGGCGCCAAAACACAGTGTGTCCTCGGCCGAAATCGACTCCCTCCCCGATTCATACACGGTGGGAGCCAAAAACAAACTCTTGTCGGCAAATATTCAGTGTATGCGAGATTATCGTCCTATCCCCAACCGACTAATATTTCTGTGATGTAGGAAATTTGAAACGGGGGCTAAGTTTGTAAATTTCCTCGCATTTGCGACAAGCGCGCCCTGACGACATGGTTCCCCCTTCCTCTCCACCTCCATTTCCCCATTCGTACTCCGTGGGCGCCAAAACACCCTCTCCACCCCAGCCTCCTCCGTCCGCCACCCCATCCACCGCCGTCCTCCTCCACCATGCCGGAGCTGATACCCCGACGCCACCGTCCATTACAAGAGATCGACCTCTCTCATCCACGGCTTCGGACCGGGATCCTTGCATCCCGTCCTCTCGCTTCATCCCCGCCGTCGTCCACCTTGCCGGCACCGCTCCTACGACCGTCTCGTCCACCGCGCCCTACCACCACCGTCTACCCTCCTAGATCTGCTTCCACGCCGCCGACAGCCATTGCCAGCACCGTCAAATTCTCAGCAGATGCATACACGGTGCCGCACCAGAGGCGATACTCTTTCGTATCTGCTCAACTTATTTACCGCAGCAAGAAAATAGATCGCCACTGCTTTACACTGATTTCTTGTCCATCACTTACTTGCTAGTTGAGAGCAAACATTGGTTGTGAAGTTGCCTTTGTCCGGCTTGCACCTTCAGATCCGCCATGGCACGCTCAACACTATACTCCCAATGCTTATAGTTTTCCCCTTTTATATTCCACACTAGTTAAATCACAGTAGACTAAATTTCAAAATTGGGTCAGTCGATTTTTCAGAGCTCGCCGGAGTTCGCCGGTGCGAACAAAGGGGCTCGGGTGGGGACTTTGGTTGTTGGGGGGGCGGTGGTGGGGCCTCGCCGAACGAAGAAAACTCGACGCGGGTGGGGGGTGGGGGTGGTGGAGGAACACAGGCGGTGGGGGCCGATGGTCCGGCTGGTGGCCCGTGCGGTGTTCTGTATGGGAAGAATCAGAGACGAGGAAGAAGAAGGGTTAGGAGACGTAGGATCTTCATCCAACCCCTGAAATGGTCGATTGACCCAAATGCAGACATGCCTTTATATTCAGTACCATCATCGTACCTGCTTAGCACTGGTCCTGAATCCATCAAGCTAAACAATGTGCCACTCATAATTCCAAACTTGTTGCTCAAGTACGAATCTGATATGATGCTGATATTACTAAAACAGATAACATTTAATTGGTCAGCTAATGTTCCTACTTTACTTTCGAAAAAGCACGTGCACCACATATAGAGAGACATCAGGGAGTTGCTTTCTTAATGTGCTCTGGTTCATCATGTGTGGGCACTGCGCAACAAACATTTTATTATCCAAAATCTGCTTGCTCTTCTTTACCATGTTCCTCTTCAGTTCTTCTTTAATAAGTACTCTCTCCGTTCCTAAATACAAGTCTTTGTATAGATTCCACCATGGACTACATATGGAGAAAAATGAGTGAATCTACACTCTAAAATGTATCTGGATACATCTATATGTGATCCATAGTGGAAATCTCTACCAAGACTTATATTTTGGAACGGAGGGAGTATGATAGTAGTACAGTATGTTCCTTGTAGTGAAGATGAGCAGGGACATTTGCAGTGTAGAGGTCTATACGGTCGGTTGGTATGGACACTTTGAACTCGTCGGGCCTCTTTGATTCGTAGGATTTTGTAAACATGGGAATATGATTTGTTGTGTCCTGCCCACTTGAATCCTATAAGAATAGCAAGAAAATGCGGGGAGTTGTGTCGCCTTTGAGAGTTGCACTGATATTAACAGTACCGCACCTTCAGTTGAAGAGAACTGGTATCCGAAGCCTTTCTAGCCATACCGGCAATACTAGCACATATATTCCAGCAAGTTCCACTTTGCTGATTTTACTCTGATGCTTATGGTTTTCCCGTTATATCTACACTATGATCTGTGTAGCTACTTTGTGTCGCACTAGCAGCAGTCCACTCTTGAAGCTAAACACCGCAATGACTTACAAAATTGGCACCAAGGCATTGAGTGCCATTCTGGATGCAATGAAACTCATACGCTCCCCACCTATTGACTCTTGTTCAGAATATGATCCTAATGACTCTTGTTCAAAATTGCCACATATAGAGAGACAACATGGAATTGCATTTCTTTGGGTGCTGTGATTCATCATGAGTGGGCAACCAACATTGTATGCAATTAAGCGGAACCTCAAGAATATGCTTCCTCTTCTGTTCTTTAACATGTTCCTCTTTTGTTATTCTGTATTTAGTACGTACAGTATGTTCCTTGTCAGGAAGGGGAGCAGGGACATCTGCAGTCAACAGCTGATTGAGCTGGCATGTACTTGATCGATAGGCTTTCAATTACTAGCGGCAATACAACACCGTATTTTCAAGACAGTTCCACTTTCCCGATTTATATATCGTGGTTATGGTGTACCCCTTTTATGTACACTATGATCTGCCTAGTTGCTGTGTGCTCTTGTTATCATGGTTTGGCAATAAACTCTCTATACAGTATATTTTGAGCCTATCATCTGCCAACTATCCTTACTTCTGGAGCCTATTTTTTTGTGTACTTGTGCCAGATTATATAAATGCACGCACCATATTACAGCACACATGAGCTCTCTCATCAGAATCCAGTGATACACACAAGTGTTTACAGGGGCGCCCCTATATTTGAATATCCTCTGCATTACAAAGATAATCTCACAACTATTTATGTTTTCATGGTTCTCAGATATTATACGTAATTACAGTGAATATCAGAATTCACGCATCAGAAGAATATCGTGGAACACTGCAATGACTTACAAAATTGGCACCAAGGCATTGAGTGCCATTCTGGATCCAATGAAACTCATACGCTCCCCACCTATAGATTCTTGTTCAGAATATGATCCTAATGACTATTCTAACCTCCAGGAGTCAAAGGCAGATGGCCTGTCCTATTCACCCATCAAGGTGCCTGTTCTAATTTGGTGTAACATCCCAAAATTCTAAATTTTGGAATGTTATAATAAACAGATAGATTGGATTGATTGTTTGATTGATTGACTGAAAGTGAGTGGAATTCGAAATCTTTTGAAAGTTAAATGAGAGGGAATAAAAGGACCTTCCCAAACTTTCATTTTGCTTTTATGATCTCCATGAATTCAAATTCTTTTCACCACAAAACCCTGGAGAGAAGATGACATGACTTCTTCCATTTATTTAAGTGAAAAGGGGTGTTGAAAATAATTGAATTTCATTTGAGAATATTTCCAATTTTGAAACTTTATGCAACTCAATGATTTTCACGAGCGAAGATAAAATGACTTCTTCAAAACATATGAAATAGGAGTTGGGAGTTTCAAAGGATTAAATTCAAAGTCCCATTGAAATTATTTTCCAATATTGGACTTATTTGAGTTTTATTCAAATTATTTTTCTCAAAAATAAAAATATACAGAAAATAGGGTAACATGATTCCCTACATCAGAAAATTGGAGAAAAATAATTTTGAAATCATTTTGGTATTTTTAAAATGATTTTTATTGGATTTTATTAAGGCAGTAGCACTGTTTGATTTATTAAAATTTGTGTGGATTTTATTCGACTTCACAAAAATGTTCACGCTGTAGGAAATCTTTTTCTGAAAATTTTGATATATTATATGCCTATATAATATTTTCATTTTCTTTTGTTTTTATTATTTCTTATTCTGTTTGTAAAAAAAATCCCTCTGGACCGACCGGACCGGGCCGGCCCAGCTCGCCCGGCCACGGCCCAGCCGGCCCACACCAGTGCCCCGCCGTCCCCGAGCTCCCGCAGGAGTTCGTCTCCCGCACGGGAGCGCCACCGCTGGAGTCCGACCGGACTCCGCATCCGCCTTGCCCCTTCCGCACGCGAGAGCCACCACCTCTCCCTCCTATAAAGCCGCCCCTCTCTCTCGCCTCACCTCGCAATCCGAGCCGCCACCGCCGCATATCGCCGCCGCCGCCCGTGCCCAATCCGAGCCGCCGCCGCCTGCTGCTGCCGCTGTTACCGCCGCGGCCGCCGCACGCGCGCTG
>NC_057796.1:107911567-107929215 GCF_018294505.1 Triticum aestivum
CGCCTCGCCCCCGCCGCCGACGCCCGTCGCTGGACTCACCGGAGCCGCCGCCCGCTGTTCGCCATCCCGCCGGCGGTTTTCTCCGCCTAAACCACCAAGCCGGCCGAACCGGTATAACCCCAATCCGGTTTTTTTTACTTTTCGGTTTTTCTTTTTAGTCCGGTTTAGTTTTTTTAGTTAGATCTATTCAATGAACATTCTCTGTTTAGAACTAGTTAATGAACGTTCGCTATTTAGCTTTTTCTTTTTCTGTTATTTTCGCCAGGGACCTAGTTGTAGTTATTTTATTTACAGATTAGTCCCTGATTTTCAAACGATCACTACTTTTTACTCGTTTGTCCAAATCCAACGAAACCAATGCCCACGTCTTCGTTATGATCCCCTCTATCCAGTAAAACAACTTAAACATGTTTTTGAAAGTTTTAAAATTTGAATTCAAACAGATTGGTATTCAAACTTCGTTTGATCATAACTTGAGTTTCGTAGCTCCGATTTAGTTGATTCTTTTTGCAAATCGAAGCTCTTGACCTAAACTTTCTGATAAGGCCAAATTCACATAATTTTGGTACTGTTAGAAATTGTTTTATGTTGCAAGAGTTATTTGCTTGGTTTTGATGTTTTTTCGAAGTGTCTTCTTCGTTCTTCTCGATCTTTTGAGTGATTGCTTATGTGTGGTTACTATTGCTTGCTTACGATAGATTGACCGGAGTGTGACGAGTAGATCTATCAAGAGTTTTGAGTGCGAATCATCTTCATCAACATTGCAGGCAAGTTCACACTTTGATCATATCCCTTCCATACCCAGTTTTTATTGCATTAGATGAATCCTCAAACAATTGCATGATTAGGATCTGATTAACATGTGGGTATTGGGAAGTAGTTGATGAGGTAGTACCTATTGCCCTGTTTACTATCAAACCCTTGGGAGTTACTTCTACGTTTGCTTATATTGCTATGCTATGCTCGTAGACGTGGATTGGGTTTGAGTGAATTTTCCATGACAGATGTGAGATTGTTAATTAATGGTTCAACTTAAGGTGGCAACTAAAACTCACATCTGGGTGGATTGAGGCACCTGGTGAACCCAGTGTTGCCTGTTTGTATAAGGACCGCCACCCAGGCTCAAAGGGATCATAAGATTATTCATGCTAGAAACTTCCGTGTGCAGCCACAAGCTATTATGGGCTCTAGCATAGTTGAGTAGGTTACATGAGCTCTTGAAGAGGTGGGCTAGCAGATGTAGGGGAAAGTAGGTGTACCGGTCCACCTGGAGTAAAGAGTGATTGTTTTTGAAAGACTGTGTCTCGGTCATCCGTTTCTCAAACATCATGCAGTGCGAGAATCAAGCGGAGGCGATCGAGTCTTGTGGGGAAAAGTGCGCAAACCTCTGCAGAGTGTACAAACTAATCATGATTAGCCGTGTCCCCGGTTATGGACATCTTGAGTATCTAGTTCTTGGATTATCCCGTTGATCTCATCATGTTACTTTAATTAATATTGTTGGGTTAATGATGATACTTAATTTGGGATTGAGATGCTGTCAACCATCTCAATGTTTCACAACCACCATGATAGTTAAATAAAATTTATTCCTTTGCAGTAGGGAAAAATTGGCTTTTCGCAAAAACATTATAACCATAGAGCTTTTCCACCAGCCATATATGCATGTAGTGAAAGCCTTTGTTCATTATTTTCTCTATGGTGTGAATTTGCCAGCATATTCCATGTGCTGACCCGTTTTCGGGCTGCAACGTTTCATGTTGCAGGATATCTTACGACGAGTAAGTGATTCGTTAGGGTTATGATTTCTACACTCAACTTTGCCGTTGGTGTTGATGGGAATCCACAACCTTGTTACTTTCGCTATTTGGATTGAGGTAATAGTATTTACGTTACTTTATACATGTGATTTACCTCTGTATAAATCCTCGAGTACTGTGTGTGTCAGCATACCGATCCAGGGATGACACTTAAGCACAGAGACTTGATCCATTCGGGTCGGGTCGCTACAAGATGGTATCAGAGCACATGTTGACTGTAGGACGTGACCCTAGAAACTGGCAAGCCCATAGGAAGGTTTTTTATCTACAACTTTCTTTTCAAAAAGGTCTTTTACCTCTCTTCTCTTCTGAGTTAATTCAAATATTCCCTTTTAGTAAGACCATACCCTTTTTCCCTTTGGACCACTCGAAGATTCGACTGATGAGACCACTCCAAGAAGGACAAGATATCGGACAACCAAGACCGTTCGGAATGAAGAGGATTTTACCGTGCATTATGATAATGGAAACTACAACGGTTGAAGATTCCGAAGACTAGGAGAATTTGAAGGCTCTGAAGAATTGCCAGATGTGTATGGCCTAGGAAGGTTACCCTTATGGAGCTTGGCAGACTATGGAAGCTGTCAATACTCGAGAGCAAGGTGTATCGGAGAAAGACCGAAACATGGAGAGTTAGAAACTCAAAGTTTTGTCAAGGAAACCCTAAGGCAGGAGATATCAACTATGGAATGATAGCTCATGGTAATGACAAGAGCAGAAACACGGATACCCATGAGGTTATCGCCCGCTTATCATATTGTCACCGTGTTGAGTTAAGTATGCATATGCATGGAAGGATTGGATGGTAGAAGGGTGATGGAGCACCTATCAGCAAGATGAAGTTTTAACTTTAGACCGGTGTATCACCAGGATCTGGAGTATTACATCAAGAAGTTTTTGACAAAGAAGTGTTTCGTGAAGAACTCAGAACCCAGAAACTGAAAGTAGCCAAGCTGGGAAAGCAAAACCTCGAGATAACGGAGACTCGTCAGGAACTGAAGGACAGTAGGATCATGGTTCATGTTAAGGATGTTGAGACCCAGAAGTTGGAGCGCAACTCCAGAAATATTAAAGGACGTCACGAGAGACTTCGCGTCAACAGAGATGATTTGGCAAAAGAACTTGAGAAGGACAAGCATGATTGGAAGAAGCCATCGGAGACATTAACAAGACTTGAAGAGTTTGGTGACGTTGAAGACTTATTGACCTTTAGAAGACCCAACCCCTGTTACATGCCTACGTTAGATGCGACGTTTGTGAGCTGTCATTTTTTTGATGTTTTTCCGACAGCCACGATAAAAACCTGTCTTTTCAAAATTTTGTTTGTATTGTGTGCATCCCTCTCGACCTCTCTTATCTCACCCCAAACCCTTGGACCCAATAGAGGATGAATGGAGATGAGCTTGTATTTTCTGGACCGATGAGTCAATTGGAGACGGACCGATGGATTCAGAACATGGAGGATCACATGAAGAATAACCCTATAGTCGGAAAGGATATGACCCGGCACGCTCTTCAATGTTTTGAAAGAGGTGCTGCTACTTGGTGGAGGATGTACCAAACCATCAATGGATGGCAAGAAGTAACCACTTGGAAAGAATTTAAGTGGACTCTACAAAGATCTCGTCTTGTGTCCCAGAAATTGAAGCCTTATGGAAAGGATATGAAGAAACCTTGTGCATACAAGCCTTGTGGAGAAATAGGACACAACCATAAGGAACACAAGGATGAATGCCCTAATTGTGAAGGAAGTCACCCAGCTGAAGAATGCCCAACTCGGCAGATCACTTGTTGCTTGTGTGAAGGGACTACCCACTACCCTGCTCAGTGTCACATCTACCCCATGGTACAAAGGACCGTCCAGCAGAAGAAGGAAGCAATGAAAAGAGCCCTCATGGAAAGTTTAGAGGAATCTGTGATGAAGGAAGAGGTGGAGGACACACCCAAAGAAGAACCAAATAAACCCTGCACCAAGTCATGCTATTCATGTGGAGAAGAAGGACACATCTCCCAAAATTGTCTGAATGGGGATTTAGTAGAATTCCCGACAGAGGAAGTAGAGTATGACCCACAGGAAATAGAAGCCCTGATTGGAACGAAAAATTCCAGGAAGAGAAATAGATTGGATCCCAGGAACAACTCAATTTCTACAAAGAGAGACCTGAGTCATATCACATGTTTCAGGTGCAAAAATTCAGGACACTACCTCAATGATTGCCCAAAAGGGAAGATGAGGACCCCAGGAGGCTATATAATCACAAGGAAACCTCGAGATATGTCAGAAGTAAAATGTTTCCGTTGTGATGAAGCAGGGCACTTTGCCAGAGAATGCCCCAAGGAGACGGAGACTTGTGATAAATAGTTGAGTGCAACGAGAAATATAGTAGTAGTAGTGTGGACATTTCTTTTATTAGTGAGGTGTCGGATTGAGGCATGTAATGGAATGCAGGAGATTGTAATAATTTGAGAATCAATAAAGTTAGCATCATTGGTATTGATTTGGATTCTATGAGTTGTTACTCTATGAAGAAAGATTTTGACCATTTTCGAGGATATGAGAAATATGGTCTATGGAAGATTGTGCATTTTAAAGGTGGTCGTACCCTGTGAGGAAACTTGACCCTTGGAAAAAGGTAATGATATTCCACGAAGTGGATTTCGAACAAAATAAGTATGAGTTTTATCTCGACATGTTGGATACCCCAAGAATATGAGGGTATGGAGTATTATTGGATGTAAAGGAGGTAGTCTATGAAATTGGAGACAGAGTATGTCTTCGTGTGTTCCCTCTGCGAGGAGTTAAACTATTTGGAGTTAAGGGAAAGTTAGCCCCGAGATTTGTAGGACCATACCGAGTTTTGGAACGTATGGGAGAAGTGGCCAACAAGTTGGAGTCACCCGAAGGACTGTCATGAGTTCATGATGTGTTTCACGTTTTCCAGTTGAAGAAGTGCCATGCAGAGATGGCCAATATTCCCCTGTAAGGACGCTTGACCCTGGAAAGGATAATGATGTTCCACGAAGTGGAGTATGGACTTCATAAGTATAAGTGTTTTTCTATCTCGGTACGTGAGATATCCCACGAGGATGAAGAGATGAATTACTATTGGATATAAAGGAGGTATGATGTTGGAAATATGGATCAATCGAATTCGATGATGAGTCTGAGTAATCATGTCCTAGTTTGGTGCCAATAGAAGGAAGGAAGACGGTACAATTGGATGGATTTAAGAATACCAAGAAGTTGGATGTTGGATTAATGATCAGTTGCTCGATGATAAGTTCAAGAACTACAAGTGATGAGGTGGGCCATAACCCACAGGCCCCAGGACCTGCCAAGAAGCAAGCACATTCTTGCTGAAGGAAAGACCCCAGAAGAAGTTACGATTTTATCGACAAACGATCTTATAGGAGTTACGCAAAACCTGAGGGTTGGGAAGGAACAATAGATGTTTGTTTGGCTTGCAGAATCCATGGATTTATCCGAACCTAGTTCGTTGACAAGAGAAATTCTGCAATGCTTGTGAGGATGACCGAGTGTTAGAATGCGAGATTCGCTAAACCATGTACAAGGTAATGATTTGGGTGCGGGATGGATTGATCACCATACCGACTTACTCTTATTGTTCGCTTTTCTATATGGGATGGTAAATCTGAGTGACCTACCTATAGTAGAGAGACGACGGTATTAAACCTTGCTTGAACCTTAGAATGGTATAAGAATGTTTCCCTTGTACACGGCAGTTGTTGCCAACCGTAGGTTATACAGTGAGGATCAACCAGACCCATTTTTCTGCAGGAGAAACCATAAATTGTTGACCACCAGGAGATGTCGATAGTTGTTTAGTATTGGCGCCTGACTCGTCAGCTAAGAAGACCCAGTCTCGGAATAACCTTACCAAGATGAAAGACAGAAGAATTGAGGAAAAGGTTATGCCGCTACCCAAAGAGCCAGAGAAGGAATTTTTCCGAGAATCTGAGAAGACTGACACTGTCAACAACAAGGATGGAGTATACGAGTTTTGGTGGAACCGTAATAATGCTTTTAAGGGTGGTAGCACCCCAGACCCCGGTGATGATCGATGGATTTTGAGAAGACCCCAAACCCTAACCTATTTCTTTCTAGCCTCTCCGAATCTCGAGGACGAGATTCATTTTAAGGGTGGTACTTATCAGTGTACTTATATTGATAGTTAGTTGTTCATGTACCATCACTCTGCAGCTTATTTTCCTTTGCCCTCCATTTTCTACACATAAGATCTATATTTACTCTTACCATAAGGTTGGATAACACCGATGGTACTGAAGAAGTTTAGCTCTGCATTGCTCTTGGCTGTACCCTTTGCCTGTATTGTTGTACTTACATTTATAGCTACTTGGTTATGTAGCATCACTCTTCATCTTATCTTAAATATTCTCCATTTTTTCTTATATTGTCACACCTATATTTACTCTTAAAAAATGTAGAATAAAGGCAATGCTTATGAAGAAGATTCTGTGGTAAACTTCTTCAATTGCCCACCCTCATCAGCATGGACAAGGGCTTTATAGAGCCTGCCTTCACCAATAATGTAAGTTTGTCCTCCTCAAGCCTTCAACCTTTGTTGTGTATATTTGGTTAGGCATGACTGCAACAGCTGTTTATTTTTGGTGTTTGCATCAAATTGCATGTTTAAAGTTTATTATGTACTCCAGTTCATAAACAAAAGTTTGTCCTTCTCAATTTAAGTTTTCAGTTGTACAACCAAGTTCCTTCTTCATACCATGTAACTTAAACTATATAGAGCAAGTGATCTTATTTTGCCAATCTGAAATGGGATAAATTGACAGCACACTAACCATTGATACTTATGAGTTCTTGATCTGTAATCCAGAGGTGTCGTGAAGCTGCCAACTCCTTCACAATGTCATTTCCTGCCATTTCTTGACCTGAACAATACCATATTGTGTTAATGCTATTTTAAACTGTGTCACTTTATTCGTCAGTAAGAAATGTGATGAATTGTCAGCACTGATACTTGTATGTGCAAAACCTGTCATCTGTCTGCTTGTTTATCTTTCAGAGTGAGGAGGATATAAGTGTCAAACAAGTGCAGTCTCACCAGCTTGCTCAGCTGCTTGCGCTGCAGCTCCCGAGCAGGGCTAACCTTTCTTGAACTCTATTGAAGTGCTGTCGGTTTTGTATATTATTTTGTCGGCGTGTTTAGTTGCACTAGTGGCGATCTTTGATGCCCAGTGTATGTAATCTGCTGTCTGCTTTTGCTTTATTATCATAGTGGCGAACTTTGATGCCCAGTGGATGTAATATGCCATAATTTCTTTATTGTATAGTCTAGGTTTTTCTCTTATTCACGATGCTGCAGTTATTTTACTGTATATATATCCTGTCTTCGCAGTAAACCGGCCAAACCGTAAAATTACGGTACATAATCGGGTCGTCATGCAAATCATCATGTATGATCCGCATCATGGGCCCCGTCATCTTGGTCCGTTAACAGGCCTAAATGTAAACTGGCCCACTAGTAGATTCGGGCCTTTAATAGGCCGAGTAAACCGCCGACCCTATTTTCCCAAGAAAACTTAATGGGCCTTTAGGAGGCTGAAAAGTAGGTTGGGCCTGAAACGTGCCGAACAGCTCACGGGCTGACAGCAGGCCGAAATAGACCCCGGCCCATGAATGTGCCAATCAAATCATGGGCTTATAATAGGCCAAAATTATCTCGGTCCTTGTTTGGCCCAATCAGATTATTGGCTGGGAGCAGGCCGGATGCAAACCGGGCCGTAGTTAGGCCCAACTATATGACGGGCTTTTAACAGGCCGAAATTAATATAGGGCTGAAATGTTAAATGGGCCCTTAACAGGCCAAAACTAATATCTGGCAAAATTACTAAATGGGCCTTTAGCAAATGGGCCCAAAAGCGTAGCATTCAGTTGACGGGCCGAATCTGATATGGGCCATAATTTAGCCCAAAGCCTCTTAAAGGGCCAAACCTGATCTGGGCCGTAATTTGTTCCAGAACGTGGTAGGCTTTTAACGGGCCGGATCTCATATGGGCCATTATTAGGCCCGGAACGTGGCAGGCCATTAATGGACCGGATCAAATATGGGCCGACATTTGGCCCAAAACATGGCAGCCAGTTAATGGGTCGGCCTACTAGGGTCCTCAAAATCTTGTGGGCCTACAGCTGGGCCGGCCCATTAATGTCGGCGAAATCTCATGGGCCTTTAGCTGGGCCGGCCCATTATGGTCCACAAAAATCTTGTGGGCCTTCACCTGGGCCGGCTCATTATGGCCCGCAAAAATCTTGTGGGCCTTTACCTGGGCCGACCCATTATGGCCTGCAAAATCTTGTCGGCCTTTAGCTGGGCCGGCCCATTATGGTCCGCAAAATCTTGTGGGCCTTTAGTTGGGCCGGCCCATTTAAACTTTATGGGCCACTTTTGGGCCGGTCCACGTGTTAACATATCATAGGCGCATCTCGCCCATTGGATGAGTGACACCTGTGCCAACACGGAGCTGACACGTGTTTCCTCCAGCCAATGATGATTTTACACATGGAAAATCCCCATTGGTCGGGGCTGTTAACGGGTTATCGGATCCAAAACCGGACCCGATAGCTTAACGGCGTTCCGTTACGGTGGATGCCACGTGTTGGTCACCCTTGACGAAAGCACTTCTGTGACGCACGATTTATCGTCATGGAAGTGGACACTTCCGTGATGATAATTTTGGTAATGTCATGGAACACTTCTACGACAGCACAGGTATGACTATCTTGATTCTGTCATAAATTTTTCATGGATGTACATGCATGACAGAAAATGTGACCTACTGTGACAAACATGTATCATCACGGAAGTGTCTTTTTTTGTAGTGGCAGGAGCAGTAAGTCAATGAAGCTGCGTCCCTCCCTCGCCCATGAGCGTGGTGGCTAGCAGGACTAGGCAAAGCTTTCGTTTGCTACACGCTCTCCCTCCCGTACGCGGTGGACATGTAGCAGTTCAATCGGTGCCAGATGGCCAGAAGCATATTGTAGTACTCCTCCACTGCAGTAGTACTCCATCATTTTGTTCGACTTCCCGAAGAGGCGAAGAGCCAAGCGCAGCCCGGACGCTCGTGTGGCAGTTTCATGTGTAGAGTAGTCTAGGATAGCGTGTACCGTGCCTGTAAGCTTAAAATCGTTGGGGTCGGCTCCATGCTATATTTTTTGATTAAAATTATCTTCTGGCCCTACCTGTCATCCTGGTGATTCTAGTTTGCACGCTCATCTGGTCAAGACAGGAATATATATTTTAATTTGTGGTGGGGTAAATGTTAGAGGTTGCAGCAAATGGAGTATTGTACACTGCGGGTCTTTCAGCCAAGTTTAGAGGCAACCATGTGGGGCCAGTGCTATGATGTGTCGCGTCAACTCGTACAACGAGGAGAAGCTTGATTTTACTACTACACGCCTTCTCCCTCGCCCATGGGCGCGGTGGCTCGCAGACGAGGGCAAGCTTTTGCTTATACACCCTCCTTACCAGTTTATAGGGCTCATATCTGAAATCCCACCAACCAAGGTAAATGTCTATTGGGTGAGGTGAATTGAGCTTATGTGAAAAATGCCCAATTGCAGCATCCTGGTATTAAATCTCAGCCTGTTCAATTGCCAATGCAATTAACTACAGCGCCCCAAGCCCGCATGCATCCCACTCTCTCTCATCCAGATGGCGCATGCACTGGTCAGTCTTCATTTTTTATCTCATTTTAATGTCCAGTTTGCTGCATGCACGCAGCTGAGGGAAGAAAGGAGCAACGACTTGGCTCTGTGATTAATTTTCTTTTGAAAATGGTACCAGGGAATTAAATGCAATGCGGCAATCGAAAAGACCTCAGAGCTTTAACCAAGCTACTCTCAAAACAAGCCTTATAAAACGGAAATCTGAAGATTTTGAGTTGAGCCTTATAAACCGGTAAGGAGGGAGTATAGTACTACAACAAGCTATCCCTCCTGCTCGCGGTGGATGGACATGCAGCAGTGGATTCGATACTGTAGAAGCAGTAGTAGTAACATCATTGTTCGTCTTCTCGAAGAGGCGAAGAGCCAAGTGCAACCCGAACGTGGCAGTTGCGAACCTTGGAGCACGCATATAGCCAGGCTCTTGCATGAGACAAAATTGCTATGTGAGCCCACTATTGTAGTAAGTACTTGCTAGTATAGCCCTGTAAACCAGAAAGGAGTATTTTCCTTTCTAGAGATTTCAACAAGTGACTAGACTACACCGAGACGGAGTACATATGGAGCAAAATGAGTGAATCTACACCGTAAATAAATACGTACTAGTTCTCTCGTTTTCCTCTCGGCCTTGGTCGCGGTGCACAATATTGAGTATACTAGTACTATCATCTTGAAATTTACAAAGTCACCATAGGCACCACGTCGTCGGCGGGAACGTCTCCTGACACGCGACAGACGCGAGCGGCAGTCGCCTCCATAGGTGCTTGAATGCCAAGGAGTGAGAGGGTAGCAGTTCCCGAGACGTTGAACGATCAATGATGCATCCTCAAATTACTCTACATGCAGAGTGAATTAATTGGAGAACCGGAATAGAGCCAGCACGATGTGAATGCAACAGAGTTTGGATTCTCATATAAAGGCGCCCCACCACTCCAATCCATCTACTCCTTAGTCTCTACGCAACACTGCTCACTCCAATCCAAGACCAAGTGACTAGAAACCAGAAGCACCTATGGAGGCGATGGACGTGAGCGGCAGTCGGCTGTGCCAAATCATCCAAGGCGCCGGCCTGCGGCCCTGCACCGCGCAATGTTTCCAGACGGTGTTCGTGACCGCCGGCATCGTAGCCCTCGCCGATGCCGGCTTTGCCTCTCGCATGGATGACAAGATGGTCAACTCCATCCACGAGTTCGTCGCCGTCAAGAAGCGCGCGGACGACCTTGCCGTACTGCTCCAGCCCGCGCGCCCAGGCTCCTCATTGCCTGCCACCCTCATCGGCCTCCATGGTGACGAACTCTTTCAAGCCCTGGTGGCCCTGCAGTTGCCGGAGGTCGCGATGAAGAATATGCACCTCGAGGCCGCGCTCGTCGCGCAGCGCCTCGCCATGCAAGAAACCACCGACCTGCACATCCACGTCTATGAGGAAATCGTCTACATAGGCCATTACAAGGCCAGTGAGGACAGAAAGACGTTGGCC
The DNA here is from genome assembly GCF_018294505.1 of Triticum aestivum. Classification (NCBI taxonomy): domain Eukaryota; kingdom Viridiplantae; phylum Streptophyta; class Magnoliopsida; order Poales; family Poaceae; genus Triticum; species Triticum aestivum. The sequence goes on from NC_057796.1 coordinate 107,922,585, forward strand.
TTCTTCCGGCGGCTGGAATCTTTGGACGCCATTGTTCAGAAGCACGTTGACCTGGCCACGAAAGCCGCTGCTACTTAGCCGCCGTTCGATGCATCTCTTCTTCTTGCCTCCTGTAACCAGCACTGCATTGCCTCGTGTCCTTAATGTTTTATTAGTATAGGAGTATATGGCATTTTTATTCCAGTACTAACGTTTTCACTGTGAGGTGGGGCCGCAGTTGAGCAAACCGACCATCGGCAAATCCCCACCCCGCCCACCGGGCATCGGCTGAGTTTAGAATTAGAAGAGAGAAACGAGGGAGAAGAGCTAGCTGTAGCACAGACGCTGTTGTCAGATGGGACTCACGTTGATAGAATAGGAGTACTGAGCACTCGTACCTCTTTTTAGGCAAAAAGCAGTCGTATGTCTAGTACTACCAGTAGTTGGGTGCGTGCGACCTATACCTGTCATCACTTTAGGTCTCCTTTTCGAACCGCAGCTACGCTTCACCGTACATATTTTTTCACGCATTTATCCTCCTATATGTACTCCTAGGCTATTTCCACGTGCACCCTTTCGCCGACATGTGGGACATAGAGCATTTGGGTCGTAGTGTATGCACGACTCGGAGCATATGCCGGGGTACTTTACATTTCAGACCTCACGAATTACATGCAAATCCCCCACAGAAGAATAAATAAATAAATGAATCACTAGATGAAACCAGATTATTTTCGTAGAAACCGGAGCACATTCATTAAATTTTGGACATAACACGTTTATAAAAAACTCCCAAACCTAAAACAGTCTAAGGGCCTCTTTGATTCGCAAGATACTGAAAACACAGAAATGGGGAAAGTATGATGGCGATGAACCGAGACGAGGAGAACTCTACTAACTCAGTTAGAGGTTAGAGTTAGATTCCAACCCTGAACTAACTCTAAACCAAAGAGGTCTATGGATGGCAGGGTTAGATTGACAATAAATGTTCTTTCTCAATCACTGCGCAACACTGCTCACTCCAATCCAAGACCAAGTGACCAGAAGCCAGAAGCACCTATGGAGGCGATGGTCGCGAGCGGCAGTCGGCTGTGCCAAATCATCCAAGGCGCTGGCCTGCGGCCCCGTACCGCGCAGTGTTTCCAGATGGTGCTGGCGACCGCCGGCATCGTAGCCCTCGCCGACGCCGGCTTCGCCTCTCGCATGGACGGCATGATGGTCAACTCCATCGGCAAGTTCGCCGCCGTCAAGAAGCGTGTAGCGAAAGCTCCTACTAGTCCTGCCAGCCACCACGCACATGCGCGAGGGAGGGGGCGTTGTAGTAATCAAACTTCTCGGTCTTGTACGAGTTGACGCGACACATCAAAGCACTGCACTCGATATAAGTCTTTTTACACATTTCAGATGGACTACTACATACAGATGTATGTAGACATATTTTGCTTCGTATGTAGTCACTTGTTGCAATCTCTAAAAAGACTTATATTTGGAAATGGAGGGAGTACAACGCATGCATGCATGCCGTGACCTCCCTTTTGATACTTGCATGTGTTGATTTGATGCACCTTGCCAAATTTTGACTATAAATTTAACTAACCAAATTTTCATGCATGTCACAAAAAATTACGGGGCTGTTTGGATTGTGACTATGTTTGTCTTATGTTGCCACATTATTTTTCCCACACTTGACACACTTGCCTAACTTGAGTTGCTCAAATTGTTAGACACACTTTGGCTTGCCTAAGGGAATCTTGCCACACTTTTTGTGTCTATGACATGTGGGATTCACTGCTAATAAAAAAATTCTTGTCTTAGGTGTGGCGAATAAAAAAAGACTTATATTTAGGAACGGAGGGAGTAGAAAATATAAATAATAATGCATGTTGGGGCAACCCACGTTTCCGATAATTTTAGCCGTGGGCTTGTTCACAATTTTTACGAGGGGGTGGTTGTTCATTTAATGGAGGGACTTGTACCAGACTTGAACGATACAAAGTGCGACCTAGCACCCTCAAAAAAAAGTGTGACCTGGCACACCGTAACACCACTTGGAACAAGCGGGTAGCTATCTCAAAAAACAATCAACAACTAAAAAAACGGCGACCTGGCACGTATAGTACACAATATTAAACGATTGTTTTGATGGAGTGAAAAAGGAAAACTACCCCACTACGTATATATAGTCCGGAGCCTCCGCGCTTGCTTGCTAGGGTTGCTCTATTCACACACTCTCATCCTCTCCAGATCTAAACAAGATGGGGGTGGTAACACTGTCTTTCTCCCTTCAAAAAACACTGTCTTTCTATCCTCACCGCTGGTTACAGATCCAGACGTATCCCCCTCCGCCGGGAAGGGGAGGAGGGGCAGCGTTTAGGCCGTCGTCGACAGCGAGGGAGGAGACCCACTGCCGCCCGCACCGTTATCTCTGGCCGAGCGCCGGCGCGAGAGGTCCTTCGATCCCTTCATCGTTGCCCTAGTGTGGGCGGATCCGGCCTCCCGCCGCCCACCTATCCATATCTCGACGACCTTCAGGTATATCTTCCTTCAAAACCGCCTTAGCTCTACTTCCCCAGCTCGCTACGTCGCTACATGTGCATCATTTTCTACCTCTCAGCCCCTCTCGATCGGATGGTCCAACGTCACCTTTTTTTTCTTCTATTGTTAGAGGTAAAGCTACTTCATGGAGTCGAATCTTGTACTTGGTTCAAACAAGAAATAAAGTGGGGGTGGGGGAATTTAGTATGTAGTACATCGGACTTGGTACAAACAAGAAGGAAAGTGGGTGAAAGTATTACAGACTGGTCATCCAACCGGTCTCTTGGTCGAAAAGGGAAATATAGGGGTAATGTTGTACACAGTGGTATGGCCAGGACTAGATTTGCTATCCACACATAGGAGTAGGTGGCTAGAGTGAAAAAAATGGGACCAACCCAGATATGTTTCTTGGATGTTTGTTTCTCGGGGCAACAAACTATGAATCACCACTTTATGCCCCTGTTTAGGTACATGGTGCTGGACTGTTGGTGCACCCACTGTCCCATGCCCTTATACCAAATATTTAGCTGTTCTTAATCTAATGCCCTGGTAAAAATGAAGCCATGCCACTGTTCCAAGCCATGACAAGTTTAGCCAAATGTTTTTGCCTGTAATTGTTTGAGACTCTGACTGTTTCCTCTGTAGATTTTTGTGCAAACAGGGATATCCATTTCACCTGGTTGCTGTTGTGACCTTTTGGTGCACTGCACAAAACTCTTCTTAAAAGAAGTGACTTTTGTGCTGTTTAACTGGAATGTCAGAATGGAACAATTGGTTCATTTCGGTGGAACTGCACAAAGGGAGATCTGTGTTCCAATCCTCATCATCCATATTGGCACCATAACCTTCCTTTTAGGTAAGAATGATATTTAATGCATGTGTTCATCTCTATTTTGCGACTGCCATGAGAAAATAATGCTATTTTTACTTGTACACTTGTACTCCCTAACTGACAAAACCAATTCTGAAATAGAAGGCCAATCATGTACTTGGTTTCACCAACTGGTGAGGAGACTGAGAAAGAGAGCATGAAGAGGAAGAAGAAGAAGAGTAAACAGTGGCAAGGCGATCTTGCTGAAGCCAGAGGCCTCAGTCGAGGCCATTCAAGGGCTCCGGCAACGACTACCTTACATGTGAGACGATCCTCCAGGGAGCCCTTCCACTTCTGTTATCTCACTTAATTAATTAGGAGTACTTAAGTACCACTAATTTATTGCTGCCTAATTTTCCTGTCGGAGTTAAACGAATCTTTAGTAGCACCCTATGCTGAATCATGTACGTGTGTATGTTTGTCTATGAGGTGAATCATGTGGTGGATCAGGGAGGGAATGCTAACTTTACCCATTAAGATAATGAGGGTGCTTCTATTTGTTAGTGTATGTTTCATCAACTAGTCCCACTATTACAGTAATCTCACTCTCTCAATATATGTGCCAACAGGGATGCTCGATTTTGGTGTAACTGCACAAAAACTTTGGGTGCTTCATTGCCTCGACAGCTTCCTTCCTTTCCTGTTAGTCGCTAATCTCGGCTTGCATTCTTCCTTTGCTGTCAGTCGCTTGGCTTATCTCGGCTTCCAGTCAAAGGAAATAGTAATTGATATGCTACCTCACACAGGTTGGTACTGGTCTTTATCCTGATTATTGTGCTTGTCATATGTATTGGTAATTTGGTATTGTGCTACTGTTTGCCGATTTCATAAAGGAGTAACTTGGAGCCTGAACTCGCACGCAAATCATTACATCGGGTGATTTTAGTAGAACTGCACAAAAAGATCAGATGGACAGGTACTTATGATGCTGCTATGTAGTCCAAAGTTCACTCAGACAAGCATCGATGTTGACAAGAAGAAGTGACGATATTCATTCGAGTATCAAGGCGTCAACCAATTGTCAAACTCCAAGTATTAGGAGAGTGAACGCCAAAAATATTGCTTGGCGCATAGCCCAGAAAAATGCAGTCCAGTCTTTGGTCCCAACTTGTGCCTTTTGGTATCTGCACATATGGTAGCGAACTGTATGGCATGGAGTCTAAAGATCCCAGACAAGTTGGTTGACGCGTATATTCATCTGGCACTTAATCAGTCTGCACGCCAGGGATGCTCCATTTCAGTTGAACTGCACAAAAAATTTGGGTGGTTCATTTTCTCAACCACCTCCTTACTCGTCTGCAATGTAGAATTTTGGCGAGATACAGGACCAAGATGAGCCAGTAAACTAGTTGGATGAAAGTAGTGGCCAAGTTGCTCAAACCTCCCTCGGCACGAGGCCACTATTTGAGGATAAACCTACAAGCAAAGTTCAGATTGTCTGTGCTGCCTCTTATGTACTCGAAAGTTTACTCGTAGAAGCATTAATTTTAGCAAGAAGTACCTCCGACTGAACACCATTTACCAGTATGCAATGTAGAATTTTGGTGAGCTACAGGACCAAGATGAGCCAGTAAACTAGTTGGATGAAAGTAGTAGCCAAGTTGCTCAAACCTCCCTCGGCATGAGGCCACCATCTGAGGATAAACCGACAAGCAAAGTTCAGATTGTCTGTGCTGCCTCTTATGTACTCGAAAGTTTACTCGTAGAAGCATTAATTTTAGCAAGAAGTACCTCCGACTGAACACCATTTACCAGTATGCAATGTAGAATTTTGGCGAGCTACAGGACTAAGATGAGCCAGTAAACTAGTTGGATGAAAGTAGTGGCCAAGTTGCTCAAACCTCCCTCGGCACGAGGCCACTATTTGAGGATAAACCTACAAGCAAAGTTCAGATTGTCTGTGCTGCCTCTTATGTACTCGAAAGTTTACTCGTACAAGCATTAATTTTAGCAAGAAGTACCTCCGACTGAACACCATTTACCAGTCTGTACCCTAGGTAATTAAAGTTCGTCCATGGATCATATTGGCTGTGATCTCAATCATTTGGATGCATAAACATACTGAACATGTGCATATCTGAATCTTTTTGTGAATTATCTATGAATATTGTTGTGTGATCTATCAATCATTTGGATCCATAGACATGCTGAACTTGTGTATATATGAATCTTTTGAGTTGTTGATAGTGAATGTTGGCTACGAATATGAACGTGTCCTGTGAACCTGAGTTTGATACGAATGTTTACCTTTTCTGTTATGCTTGTGTGTGAACTTGTTAGTATGCCTACTGTGGGCTATGTGACGTGTGGGTGTCAACGGCACACCTTCTTCCCCAGAAGAATTGCACCTGCTTTGTTAGGGTAGCAACGGCGCATCAGCTCTTTTTAATCTTTTTGCTCTGTCTTGCCCCCTCCCCCGCTCAACCCCTGCCATAATGTTTTCGGCCTCAAAACAAACATAGTACTGCATTGTTTTGGGGGCTTGATGAAAAATCGAGTGCTGGTTTCTGTAGGTTGGCCTGCCCAGCAAATGGGCTGCTGATCCACCACGGACTGGGAGGCTAAAAATACAAGTTGTATGGTGCAGAGGCAAGTAAAAAACGCCATCGAGAGCCATCCACTGAAGAAAAAAATCTCTCCTGATGTGCTTCTTCAGTCGTGCTGTCGTCCCCCTCTATAATCCAGTTCGCTCGGGGATCTGGTATCATTTTTTTCCAGAGGGCGAACAAGTATCAGCTAGGCCTAGGTTTTGTATTTTAACATGCGTAGCCCACGACATACGGGTCACAGCGGTTTCAACTTATTTTTTGAGGTCCATACCGGCCTATGGGATTTTTCTTAAAGATCGGCAGCCCAATGTATTTTTTTAACCACATTATATATATTTATATTATTACTATTATCGTATATTTTATAGAGACTTATATATACATTATGAAAACATCCCACGTGTTATTAACTTATAAAAGTAAATGTTTAACAGAAGTTGGCAAGGAAAATCCTGGTTGTTTTTGACTCACAGGCAAGGAAAATCCTTGTGATTGCGTACAATAGCTTGCGAAGATTTTAAGGACCAATGTAATAATAACACGCTCATTTTTATTTTGAGCAATAACTCGCTAATTTGTTAATTATGTATATAAAAAATGTGCCTCTCCGGTTTATTTTTGATATTAATTGCTCCTTCTAACATAACAATATATATATATATATATATATATATATATATATATATATATATATATA
>NC_057796.1:107929444-107932387 GCF_018294505.1 Triticum aestivum
ATTTGAAGGAACTGCAAATGGGCTGGGATTTCTTAGATAATATAAATGGGCCGCATTGACGCGAAATTATTTGTTCACCCAGCCCAGCAAATGGACTGTACATTCTAGAAAACATGGGTTAAATATATGCCACATTTTTGGAGGCTGACATGTGGGCCAATAGGTCGAAGCCTATGCAGGGCGTTGTCAACTTGGTCGGCATGCACCTTCAATCTCTCGTCTTCTTCCTCCAGCGTTGCCGGGACCGCCTGGTCCGGCCTCCGGCGGCTAGCGGCTCTGCTTAGCACGCATCGCTGCGAAGCGCTACCCCACCGCCGGCCACGCTATCCCTCCACCCCTCCACGCTTCCTGTTATTCTCCACCAACTGCAGCCCCACGCCGCACCAGAACCAGTTATAACCCTTCTCCTCCACTCAATCTGCGACTCCACTACCGCGTCTTCCCATCTCTGAGTCGTTCCCGTCCGGGGCCTCGCCGTCGTCCACTGCCTCGCTGCGCTTTGTGCGGCATGGTCAACAAACAAGAGTCATCGGAAGAGGACTGTACGTGGAGAGCCAGACGGCTGGGACCCACGAGGTCCATGGCCGCACGCAAGGAAAGTTCCTCCTTATTAAGCTGAAAAAAATGTTTCCTCCACCTGACAGCTGGGACCCACCGGCTGTATCTTCGCATGGAAGGAAGTGCCTCCTTGTTATGCGAAAAAAATTATTCCTCCCGTTGACAGCTGGGACCCGTCAGATTTGGTGGCTGACTTGTGGGCCTACTAAGCGAACGTGTATGCAGGGCTTTGTCAACTTAATCAACAAATGATTCTAGCAGCTGAATCGTTGGATGTTAATCCAACAGTCGTGCTCCTTCTTCAACCTCTGTTCTTGCTCCTGTCTCCCGTGGGCGGCACCGCGGCTGTGCTGCCGCGCACCCGAACCAGTCAAGTTTCCCACTCCTCTCCATCTGCGACTCCACTGCCCCGTCTTCCCCATCTCCGGGTCGTTCCAGTCTGGGGCCTCACCGTCGTCCACCGGCCTTTGGTGCGCTCGGCACGGTATGGTCAACGTGGTCAACAACCGATAGTCATCGGAACATGACTGTACGTGAGAGGCTGACAGTGGGGACGCACCACGCCCATGGACGCATGCATGCAACGAAATGCGGCGTGGTCAACGTGGTCAAGGAACGACTTCCATCGGAAGTGTACTGTACGTGGAGAGGCTGACAGCTGGGTCCACAGCCGCAGCAAAGAAGTGCCTCCTTATTACGCGGAAAATAATGATTCATCCACCTAACAGCAGGGACCCACCGGACGAGCCACCGTATTTTGCGAAAAAACGTTCCCCCTGACTGCTGGGACCCACCGGACGGGTCACTGTATTTCGCGAAAAAACGCTCCCCCCGCTGTTAGCTCAGACCCACCGGATGTGCCTCCTTATTACGCACAAAAAAAATGAATACTCCCCCTGCTAGTTGGGACCCACCTTGGAGGGTGGCTGACTTGTGGGCCTACTAAGTTGACGGGGACGGAGTGCTTTGTCAACTTAGTCAATATGAACGATTCTAGCTCCAGTGACCATACGATGTCCATCCAACGGCCGTAGTGCTTCTTCAACCTCAGGTCTTCTTGCTCCAGCCGCCCAAAGCAGCGCCGGTCGTGCCGGATGCTCCTGCCTCCCGTGGCCGGCTGTGCTGCCACGGAGACCTCACCGCCCCTACTATTCCCACTACTGGCCAGGCCCTGCGGCGACGGCAGCCTCACACCGCAGCCGAACCAATGAACCCTCATACTCCTCTCCGCGCGGGCTTCCACTGCCGCGTCTTCCCCGGCTCCTCGTCGTCCCCTTCCTAGGCCTCGCCGTCGCCCACCGCCCTGGTGCTCTCGGCGCGGCGTGGTCAACGTGGTCAAGGAATGACTTCCATCGGAAGAGTACTGTACGTGGAGAGGCTGACAGCTGGGTCCACGGCCGCAGCAAGGAAGTGCCTCCTTATTACGCGCAAAATAATTATTCCTCCACCTGACAGCGGGGACGCACTGGACGGGCCACCGTATTTCGCGAAAAAAACATTTCCCCCTGACTGCTGGGACCCACTAGCTACATCTTCGCACGCAAGGAAGTACGTCTGGGCAAAAAAAAAGAAAAACGATTCTCCCCCCTGACTGCTGGGACCCACCAGCTACATCTTCGCACGCAAGGAAGTGCCTGACAGTCGGGACCCACCTGGTCGAAGTGTACGTAGCGTTGTCATTTTGGTCGCGAATGTGTACGTACATACTGGTCGATGTAGAGGCGCGCACGTGTCGTAGTAGAGGCACGCACGTAGCATGTACACGTACGTACAGCGGCTAGGGTGCAAGAAAGTAAATACGGCCATGTACGTACATACTGGCGGGGTCTCGAACGCCTACTCGCGCGTACGTACGGCCAGGGCTCGTGTACATGGCAGGGTCGGAACAGAGAAATAGCGTCGTCGTGTTCATGGGGAGCCAACCGGCTGGGTCGGAACGGAATGCATCATCGTGTTCATCGGGAGGGCTTGGACGGAACAGCAGATGGAAACGAGGCCTGGCGTACCGCAGAACGGAGGAAACGGCCTTGTGTTCAACCAGCCACGTTCGAAACGGGATCATGTTCATCGGGAGGGGTCTGGCGTACCGCAAAACGGAGGAAACGGAGCTCCTACGGTCGAAACGGGGGTCCTGTTGATTGGGAGGGGTGTGGCATACCGCAAAACGGAGGAAACGGACTTGTGTTGGAGCGCTACGGTCGAAACGGGGGTCCTGTTCATCGGGAGGGGTGTGGCGTACCGCAAAACGGGACTCCACGGGATACTGTTCATCTCCACCATCGACCCCCTCCAGCCTCCACGGGCTACTGTTCATCCACCGTCGACCTCCTCCAGCCTCCACCTGCGACTGTTCATCCACGGGCTCCTGTTCATCCAGCCTCCACC
>NC_057796.1:107932736-107949348 GCF_018294505.1 Triticum aestivum
TCCAGAGGCAGCATCGATCGGCTTCAGTTAGCAGCAGTAGCGAAGGAATCGCTCGATCGGGTTCAGTTAACAGCCATCGATCGATCGCTCGGGTTCAGTAACGCGTAGCCTGCAGTGCGATCACTCAGGTTCAGTTACAGCCCAACGCCTCGCTCGGGTTCAGTTAGAGCCCAACGCCTCGCACACACGCGCGTACATATGAGAGAAACGCGCATCGCTCGGCCCCGGCCACCCACCGTAACCGGGGACTCCCCGATATTTTCCGCGCCCTCGCTTCTACCACGGTTTTTTCCGTCATGGACGGCCCAAAGAATGTCATGCAGCTGCGTCTCCGGCCCGCCCAGGATGAAAAGCCCATTTTCTGTCATGATTTTTTGTCATAGAAGTAGGACCCCACCACATCTATGATGATACCGGGTTTTGTCACAATTATCGTCATAGAAGTGTCATAAGTATGACAGAAAAGATTTCGTTCAGCCCAAAATATCACGGATGTGTCTTTTTTTTTTGTAGTGATGCGCGAGAACAAGCACATTCACGTGGTTGAAAACAAATTGGAAACCATCTCGAGTACAAATCTAGGAGTACGTACGAATCTAACAATATTGATTGGGCGTTGTTGAATGTTGATACTTTTTTTTATCAAAGTAGAGATACTTTGACTACACACAAAACTTATATGTAAACTAGAAAGGATAGGAGGGAGTATATTGTACGTTCAAAAACGAAACGAACATTGAATACCCTTTATATATGATTTGCTGATGCTATGATCACCGGTTCAAAATTTTAAATCCGCCTTAGGTATCACACATGCCCCCACTCATTCTCTCTCTATTTCATCTCGGGGTCCGGAGATCGATTGAAAGATTACTAGGGTGGGTACAATACGTTCGTTTCGCTCTTGAACGTACAATATACTCCCTCTGATCCCCATAGACCCCCCCCCCCGCGGGTCATTTCTATCATAGAAACAGACCAAACCTTTATCTCATTGCACGACACACAATTGATCTCTGAACATCAATCGATCTCGTCAACATGTGTCGGGGCATGAACCGAATGGGATGTCAAAACTAAGACGCGATGCGACACGTAGTGGAGGAAAAGTGAAACTTCAAACGAACCGTTTGTTTGTATGCATGTCGGACAAATTACAAATAAATATTGGAAATAGAAGCATGTCTAGGCCCACATGCGAATGATACTCGGAGGAATGTTCAAATAAGGCATGCGTGAGGATGGACTCGACCTGTCGGAGTAAATGGCCACGGGTAGCCTAACCGACTCCCCCTGGCTCTTCAAAAATTTACCAGGCCAATCGGGCCTTCAAGCATCCGGAGCACGGGGCCGCCTTCCTCTGGCCGGCTATCACCAAGGCCGACTACCAGAAGGCGACCCGGCCTCAAAAACCTTCCCGAAGAGAGCTACGAGATGGCCGACTCCAGGAAGCCGGCCCCAAGAGGACCGACTCCCAGAAGCCGGCCATGAAGAAGGCCGACTCCCAGAAGCCGGCCAAGGCAGCACCCTCAAGGGCTGCACCCACATAACGGTGATGAGACGGGGCGTGGCTACAGTACAACCTGCCACCCCCCGAATCCCGGAGCACGTGTGGCCACAGTACGCCGTACGGGTCGGCCATCCCCCGTCCGGCGCGGCACTGTTGCCATGTTGTCCATGACACCACCCACGACAGGCGCCAGTACGGCCCGCAGGCGGCGGCCCCCTTCAGCCAGAGAGATGCTCGAAGGCGGCCAAGCCTCCTCCAGTCGGCCTGGGGCATAGCCGGCTCCCAACAGCCGGCTATTCCCCATCCTCGAAGTATGTGCATCATTAAGGAGACAAGACGAGGTAAGGCTACAGTGAGAGCCCGCAAGGCGGGAGCACTGTGGCCATGCTTACCTCAACAAAGCCCTCGTCATCAGAGGCAAGGCTACAGTAACCAGCCACCGACAAGACCCCCAGGCAGTGGGGCCGTCCTGTCGGCCATGAGGCCGGCAGCTGGCGGGACCCACCAGTCGGCGGGCCCCAGCGGTCGGCGGAGAAGCCGGCGAATACAGACACTAATGGCTAGGACCCGCACCCAGCCGGATTACCATTGTACACCTGGGGGGTAGGCCTATATAAACCCCCCGGGGCACCCATGCAAGGGGTTGATCTCTAAGATAGTTTTAGCCACCACGTAGAGGGAAGAGGAGAGCTAGCCTTGCCTTTCTTCCTCCTCTAGCCAAACAGCTCAAGGAGCACTTGTAGCTACTTGTGTTCATCTAGTGATCATGCGGAGACCCCGCAGAGCAGGACTAGGGGTGTTATCTCCATGGAGAGCCCCGAACCTGGGTAAGATTTGCCGGCGTGCATGTCTTCGCCTTATCCCGTTTCCAGGCACCGGCGATGTCTTACTGGCTCCCACAATGATAAGCCACCCATTGGCATATGTCGCACCTACCACCCGACATTTGGCTCCCACCGTGGGGCCAGGTGCACCGTCGTCCGGAGACCTGTTCTGGAGGGGAACCCTTTTCCTCCCCCGCGAGCGTAGCCAGCCCGCTACGCCCGATGGCGCTTGCCCTGACGCGCTGCAAGGCGTCGACGACGCCTGCGCGACGAGCTGCCTCGCCGATCTTCTTGGCGAGGCTCGCATCTCCGACGAGCCTGCGTCCGACGCGGGCACAGACTGTCCCGAGAGCCGCCTCGTCAGCCTCCTCGACCAGCTTCACGTCTCCAGCGAGCTTGCTGTGGACTTGGAGTCGGTCGGCTGCACCGACCCGATGCTTGTCGACTCCGACACGGCATCGCTTGATGCCTTCCCCACCAACGTGGTGATCATCGACGACCCTCTCCCTCGAGCCGACAGTGGCAGCAGCGCTGTCACTGAGGTGCTGGTCATCAGCCACGGCGCCGTCTCGGGCGAGAACGCCCACGACGCCCTACAAGCGGCGCTGCACGACTTGTCCGTCCCCATCCCGGCCGACGCCGACGCCGAGACTCTGGAGGCACGCCGCCTCGCCCTCATCATGGAGGGCCAGAAGATAGCATCCATGAGACGCCTCACTGAGGCTCACCAGCGCGAAGTCGACCGCGCCGCCTTTGGTACGCCGCCTCCTGGCGGGCCGAGCCGAGCCGGCCTCATCAAGAAGCGCGGCGCGGCCATCGCCAGCATGCTGGGAGCAGACCGCCCAGTCTACGCCACGCCACTCGAGAACCTGCGTCCCGCTCAGGCAGCCGTAGACGAGCTGAACGGGCTGGGGGCTGATAAGCTCCCCTACATGACTAGACGCATCCAGCAGCTGATCGACGCGGCCGCAGAACGGCATGAAGCCGGCGAACGTGCTGAAAGTCCTCCCCCGCGCCGAGAGGACGCCGCGACATCCCGGACGCTGACTGCAAGCGGCGCCCACGCAAGAAAAGACAAGGAGCCGGCTGCTAGCCGCAGTCGGACTTGGGTCACCATTGAGCGCGACGCAGAAGGCCGCCCCCGACTGGTGGAACGACAGGGCAATCTGCCTCCCTCCGCCTCATGGGGAGAGATATCCCACCCCGCCGCCTGTCACGCATCCGACTCTCGGCGGCCGACTAGGCCACGGCGAAGGAGTCGGCGAGAATGATGCCCGCCACCGGATCGATCGCCTAGCACGATCCCTGGCGCTAGAAGAAGAAGATGATGTCGGCCCGCCTTGCTTTGGCCCCCGCATCCGCGACGAGCCCTTCCCCAAAGGGTTCTCACTCCCAAGAGACACGCCAAAATACAACGGCTCCATGAAGCCGGAAGATTGGTTGATCGACTACTCTACCGCAATCAGCATAGCAAACGGCAACAGGCGCGTTGCCGTGAAGTACGTCCCTATCATGCTTCAAGGCACGGCACGCACCTGGCTGAACAACCTCAAGCCCTACAGCATCAACAGCTGGCTAGACTTCACGGAAGTCTTCGTCCGCAACTTCACCAGCACATACAAGCGGCCTCCCAAGCCCCGCCAGCTCTCCTTATGCGTCCAAGGGCCCAGCGAATCGACTCGCGACTACCTCACGCGTTGGGCCAAGCTCCGCAACTCCTGCGAGGGGGTGCACGAGGTTCAAGCCATAGAGTACTTCACAGCCGGGTGCCGAGAGGGCACCCTCCTCAAGCACCGACTCCTCAGGGACGAGCCGACTACCCTCGATGAGCTGCTGATCATAGCAGACAAGTACGCCACGGCCGACTCCTCAATGAAGACCGAGCTCCGAGTGGACGCCTCTGGAAAGGTGCTCGCTCCGGCTCCCAAGACGCCGGCTGGTGACTCCAACCGACGCCCCTACCAGAACGACAACAAGCGCAAGGCCCCTATGCCGCCTTCCTCCAGTCGGCAAGTAGCCACCGTCGAAGATGAACAGCCCGAAGAGCGGCCCGCGCCCAAGACGAAGGGCGGCAGGCCGGCTTGGCAGCCGGCCTTCGCCTACGAGCAAACTCTTGATGCCCCTTGCAAGTTCCACAGCGGCGCGAAGCCATCCAACCACATGACCCAGAAGTGCCATTGGCTCACGCGGATCTCCAAGGGCGAGGGGCTGCTGCCGCCTCCACCTCCTGGCCTGCCGCCTCCAGCCCCTCAGCAGCCGGCTGTTCGACCAGCAGTCGGAGCCATTCAAGACGAGTTCCCAGATGAGCACGCCGCCTACGTCATCTTCACGAGCCAAATTGAAGACAAGCGCAGTCGGCGCCGACAGCACCAAGAAGTCAACGCGGTCGCCTCCAGCGACCCCGAGTTCATGCATTGGTCTGAGAAGCCTATCAGCTGGAGCCGGGCCGATCACCCAGAGGAGATGCCGTCTCCCGGCTCTTATGCATTGGTGTTGGACGCCACCCTCGCGACAGAAAGGCGAGCTGCCCGTTTCTCCCGTGTGCTGATTGATGGTGGAAGCAGCATCAACATACTGTACCGCGACACCATGGAGAAGTTGAACATCAAGGCGAAGCAACTCATGCCAAGCCGGACTGTGTTCCATGGCATCGTACCCGGCTTGTCCTGTTCCCCAATTGGCAAGATCAAGATGGATGTTCTCTTCGGAGACAAGGATCACTTTCGCCGAGAAGCGATCTGGTTTGAAGTAGTGGATCTAGAGAGCCCTTACCACGCCTTGCTTGGCCGACCTGCCCTGGCCAAGTTCATGGCTGTGCCCCACTACGCCTACCTCAAGATGAAGATGCCGAGTTCAAAGGGGATCATCACCATAGCCGGAGACTACAAGAAGTCCACCGAGTGCGCTACGGCTAGCAGCCGGCTGGCCGAGTACCTCGTGATTGCTGAAGAGAAGAAGATGCTAGACCGAGTCGTGGCCATGGCCGGCAAGCAGCCGGCCCTGTCCCCCAACCCCAAGGAATATAATGCTCAGGGCTCCTTCCAGCCGGCCAAGGAAACAAAGAAGATACCTCTGGACCCGGAGAACCCGGAGAGGTTTGCTGTCATTGGTGCAATCCTGGACAGCAAATAGGAAGGCGAGCTCGTCGACTTCCGCCGTGAGAATCGGGACATCTTTGCATGGTCCCGAAAGGACATGCCGGGTGTTCCGAAGGATTTCGCCGAGCACAAGCTACACGTCCGAGCGGACGCAAAACCAGTCAAGCAGCCTCTCTGCCGACTGTCGGAGGAGAAGAGAACGATCGTAGGAGAAGAGATAGCCCGGCTCCTGGCAGCCGGCTTCATTATGGAGGTGTTTTTTCCAGAGTGGCTTTCCAACCCGGTCTTGGTGTTGAAGAAGAACAATAAATGGCGTATGTGTATAGATTACACCAGCCTCAACAAAGCCTGCCCCAAAGATCTGTTTGCCCTACCACGGATCGATCAAGTGATAGACTCCACAGCCGGATGCGAGCTGTTGAGTTTCTTGGATGCTTACTCAGGCTACCACCAGATCAAGTTGGACCCAGCCGACCGCCTGAAGACCGCCTTCATCACACCATTCGGAGCTTTCTGCTACTTGACTATGACATTCGGCTTGAGAAATGTTGGTGCCACTTTTCAGCGTTGGATGCAGAAATGCCTCCTCAAGCAACTCGACAGAAATGCCCACGTCTATGTAGACGATATTGTGGTGAAGACGGAGAAGCGCGGCACCCTGCTGGAAGACCTCAGAGAAACATTTGCCAACTTGCGCCGATTTTAGATCAAGCTCAACCCTGAGAAATGCGTGTTCGGAGTACCAGCCGGCTAGCTTCTAGGCTTTTTGGTCTCTGAACGCGGCATTGAGTGCAACCCAGTGAAGATCAAGGCCATAGAGAGATTGGAGATTCCTACCAAGCTGCGAGACGTTCAGAAGTTTACCGGGTGCCTGGCCTCCCTAAACCGCTTTATCAGCCGGCTAGGGGAGAAGGCTCTCCCCCTGTACCGACTCATGAAGAAGTCCACCCACTTCGAGTGGAACGACCAAGCAGACCAAGCTTCCCACGAGTTGAAGAAGATGCTGACCACACCGCCTGTCCTGGCAGCGCCGACTGAGAAAGAGCCCATGCTCCTTTACATTGCTGCGACTAGCCGAGTGGTCAGTACAGTCATCATGGTCCAACGCCCAGAAGAAGGCCGAGTTCAGTTAGTCCAGAGGCCGGTATATTATTTGAGCGAAGTACTGTCCACCTCGAAGCAAAACTACCCGCATTACCATAAGATGTGCTATGGAGTGTACTTCGCCGCCAAGAAGTTGAAGCCCTACTTTCAAGAGCATCCCATCACGATCGTATGCACTGCCCCGCTTGCCGAGATCATAGGCAGCCGGGATGCATCCAGCCGGGTGGCTAAGTGGGCCATTGCGCTGGCTCCTTACATGATCTTCTACCAGCCCCGCACCGCCATCAAGTCCCAAGCATTGGCCGACTTCCTTGTCGACTGGGCCGAGACCCAGTACCTACCGCCGGCTCCCGACTCCACTCATTGGCGGATGCACTTCGACGGATCCAAGATGCGCACCGGCTTGGGAGCCGGCATCGTCCTCACCTCTCCCAAGGGCGACAAGCTCAGATACACATTGCAAATTCATTTTGCCGCCTCCAACAATGTGGCCGAGTACGAGGCGCTCATACACGGGCTCCGGCTAGCCAAAGAACTCGGCATACGGTGGATCATGTGTTATGGCGACTCGGATTTGGTGGTCCAGCTGTCATCTGGCGACTGGGACGCCAAGGACGCAAACATGGCGAGCTATCGATTCCTCGTCCAGCAAATCAGCGGATACTTTGAATGGTGCGAGTTCCTCCACGTGCCATGGGCCGACAACGAGCAAGCAGATGCCCTGGCACGGATCGGCTCCACCCGACAAGCTATACCAACCGGCGTCTCTCTCCAACGCCTCCTCAAACCGTCTGTCAAGCCGTCTCCAGAATCGGACTCCATCTTCGTACCGCCTACCCCTGATGAAGTCGGATCTGACTTGGGGAACCCAGCAGGCGGCTCGAGGACTTCGACAAGCGGCCCGGGGACTGCCGTAGTCGCACCCGGCTCGGGGACTTCAGAACCCGGCCCGGGGACTGCAGCAGTCGGCCCGGGGACTGCAGCAGTCGGCCCGGGGACTGCAACGTCACAACAGACGGTGGCCGACTCCAACTCTTCACCACCCAACCCACCCACCCGGGTCACAGTAGCCGTACTGACAACATAAGAAGTCACAGCTCCATCATGGGCCCAGCCCATCCTCAACTTCCTAGTAAACAGAGAGCTGCCGACTGATGAGATCTCGACAAGACTAGTTCAACGCTGAGCCGGAGCATACGCAATAATAAACAGAGAACTTGTTAAGCGTAGCGTCACTGGAGTCTTCCAGCGTTGCGTCGAGCCAGAGAAGGGCATAGCAATCCTCAAGGATATCCACCAAGGCGAATGCGGCCACCATGCGGCCTCAAGATCACTTGTCGCCATAGCTTTCCGCCATGGTTTCTTCTGGCCGACTGCTTTGGAAGACGCCAAGGAATTAGTCAAATGCTGCAAAGGATGCCAAGTCTTCAGCTCCAAGCAACACCTGCCGGCTTCTGCACTCAAGACCATCCCCCTCACCTGGCCCTTTGCCATTTGGGGGCTGGACATGGTGGGCCCATTCAAGACAGCCCGCGGCGGCATGACACATCTGCTTGTCACCGTGGACAAATTCACCAAGTGGATTGAAGCGAAGCCAATCAAGAAGCTGAACGGGCCGACTGTCGTGACATTCATCGCAGATATCACCACTCGGTATGGTATACCACACAACATCATCACCGACAACGGCACAAACTTTGCCAAGGGAGCACTGGCACGTTTCTGCGCGACACAGGGCATCCGACTGGACTTAGCGTCCGCTGCCCACCGCAGTCAAACGGCCAGGTCGAGCGAGCAAACGGCCTCATCCTCTCCGGCATCAAGCCCCGACTGGTCGTACCACTGGAGCGTCCGGCCGGCTACTGGCTCGATGAGCTGCTGGCTCTCCTCTAGAGTCTGTGTACTACCCCAAACAAGTCAACCGGCTTCACTCCTTTCTTCCTTGTATATGGTGCCGAGGCTGTCATCCCAACTGACATCGAGTTCGACTCGCCTCGAGTCACCATGTACACGGAGGCGGAGGCCAAGGAAGCGCGAGAAGACGGTGTCGACCTGCTGGAAGAGGGCCGGCTGTTAGCACTCAGCCGGTCCGCCATCTACCAGCAGGGGTTGCGTCGTTACCACAACCGGAAGGTCAAGCCAAGATCCTTCCAAGAAGGCGATCTTGTGCTCCGGGTGATCCAGTGAACAACCAGCCAGCACAAGCTCTCGGCCCCTTGGGAAGGCCCATTCTTCATCAGCAAGGCCCTAGGCAACGACTCCTACTACCTGATCGACGCACAGAAGCCGAAGGCACGCAAGGGGGATGATTCCGGCAAGGAGTCGGAACAACCATGGAATGCCAATCTCCTGAGAAGATTTTACAGTTAAAAGCAGTATGTATCACGCTACCTCTTTGTATTAAGTACAAGACAACGGCCCCCCCGAGGCGCGCTCGGGGACTACCCTCTTTTATCTATGAATGATGAGTGTCATACCCATGAATGTACTATTACATTTGATTTTCTATCTGGCATCGGGTTCGACTAGTCGGCCCGGGGACTGGCCGCCTTGAGTTATATTAAAAGTTCTACCTGAAGTCAGACAAGTAGTGTGCCGGCACCCGAGCCCTCTCTTATTGAAAGTTGCAGCTCGAAGAACCGACTGTCCGACTGGCAAGAGCCAAAGGCAGGAAAGGATGCCCACACAAAAAACGGCTAAGGACTAACGAACCTATATAACACAAGCCGGCCTCCCACCACACCTATCGTCTTTCAGAACAGCCGGCTGGCCGGCTTCCCAGTCAGTTCTCTACAATCCAAGAAAGCTAGAGTACTTGCCCTCCCAACCGGCTAAGCACTTCTCCAGCCACAGACTGCAGAGCAGCTGTCCGGTTGGGAAGGCGGCAACCAAGGGAGGGCGGCAAAGGAAACAGCCAAAGGATGAAAAGCAAGAACAATGGGAAGCCAAACACATGCATGATTATATTTACACATAAGGCCTTCAACAGGCCGGCAGTCAACATAATTTGAATACACCCCCAGTGGGTGGAACTGCGCAAACTTAACAAAATATTGTTCGAAGAGCAATAAACAGGAAAGCAAAGATGGCGGATCAGACTAAGGGCGCAATAGGCGAGCGGGGCTGGTCGGCGGAGACGGCAGTGCCAGCTGGAGGAGTGGCCGGCTGGCGAGTCTCGGCTTGATCATCGCCGGCTCTAGGCGGCGCGTTCGCACGCGCCTCGTTGCTGGAGGCACGATCAAGTTGAGGCTGGCCGGTTGCTCCACCATCTGGCACGGCGTCTTCACCATCCTCTCCCTCCTCCTCTTCGCCCTCGTCGCTGGAGTCGATCTCCTCCGCCGAGTCCTCACCATCCGTCGGGTTAAGCCCGAACCACTCCTGCGGCTGAGCAACACCGTTATCATCCACCTCAGGAGCAAAGGCGCTGGTGTCGGTGTAGTCAGCGATCGCTGAGGCATGCTGGATGATAGCCGGCCGCGCCGGCTCCAGCTCCGTGTCGGCCTGCTACCGCCAGGTGGCCAGCTGGTCCAAGCTCAGCTCAGGATACCAGGCTTTGACGAACTCCAGCGCCCGCCTGGCGCCTGACCGAGCTGCAGAAGCCTTCCAGGCCTCGAAGCGGCTGGCCGCTACCTCCAGCCAGTCGGCAGTCCAACTGGGGGTGCGGGGAATCACCTCGCCGGGCCAGAGAGCGGCCAGCACTTGCGCCCCAACACGTTGAAGCCGGCGGAGCATGCGGTGAGCCGGCTGGAGGCGGGCTTGAATCGCCAGGAGTTGTTCCTCAAGCGACCAGCGAGCGTTCGGTGCGATCTTAGCGCCAGCCTGCCTTTGCGCCTCGCGGTGGGCCTCGACGACCTGGTTGGCGGTAGTAGAGTAACCAGGGAAGTACTCTGCACAAGAAAGAAAGAAAGAGAAAGAAGAGAAAAAAATACAAAGTTAGAGAATGAACCAAACGGCAAGCGGCAAGCAAGGAACGAAGAAGAAGGCGGCCTACCGTCAACCAAGTCTTCGATCTGGCCGTAGCCGTTGATCAACGATTGCCTCGCCTCAGCCCATCTTGCCGCCTCGGTCTCGTACTCGGCTTGGAGGGCGGCCTCGCTGTCCTGCACCGCCTTCAGGGCTGCCTTGTGACTCTCCTTCTGGTCGGCCAGCTTCTTGACCAGGCGGTCACGCTCCTGAACCAAGGTGTCAAACTCGGCTTCCTTGGCGTGAAGGGCAGTCTGGGTCCCACCCAGCTGCTCCCTCAGGCTGGCATTGGCCTCTACAGATATGGCAAAGAAGAAAAAAGCAATAAGAAAGAAGTCGTCAGGAAAGATCCGATCCGACTGCTCAGCCGTCGGCCCGAATCTCGGGGACTACACCCAGTGGGCGCGCTGACGCGCCCCCACGTGAGATAAAAGATGAAGCACTTACTCCGGCTCTCAGTTAGATCAGCAGTCTTCTGGGTCAGCTCCCGAGCCTGGGAGTTGAAGGTAGCTGCACGGAGGTTGTGGTAGTCCTGCAAGTCGGACAGAGAAGCGAATGAGAACAAGATAGCAAATAAAGTCTACCAAGAAGTTCCAAGCCGCCTGCTTAGCAGCCGACTCGGAACTCGGGGACTACACCCAGTGGGTGCGCTGACGCGCCCCCACGGAAGAAACCAAGATCAAGAAGCAAAAAACGGGAAGACTCACCCGAATGGCCGCCCGTGTCGTGAGGAACTCGTCATTATACTGCCTCATCACTGCGGCCTGGGACTGAAGCCGGTTCCAGACTTCTTGCGCCGCCACATTCACCACGGCCGTCCCACCACCCGGCGTCCACCCCGAGCTGGCGCTGGCCGTCTCCACGTCCTGGGCCGACGAGCTAGAGCCCGCGGCCTTCTGGGGGTCCGGAGCCGAAGTTGCGTTCCCCGCACGCTGGCGCGATGGCGACCGGACCACCAGGTCCGTCCTCACAGCCGGCTCGCCTCTAGCCGATTGCGCAGGTGGCGCGTTAGGCCGGCTGCCTTGGGCCGCCCCAGTCGGCAATGGCGGTGCCGCCTCCCTCTCTTGGACGACGACGTCGTCCTCCTCCCTCTCCATCCCCGGCAGGTCGCCACCGGCTTCCTCCAGCGGGGGCTCCGGGATCTCGGGCGCCACGGCGCGCAGGGGGGTGACAAGCAAGGCCCCGGCCGCTGCGGCTGCAGCCTCCGCCTGAGCCTTGGCCGCCGCGTCGGCTTGTGCCTTCGCCGACTCCTCCGCCTCCTCCTGCGCTGCCTTGGCGGCAGCCGCCCTCAGCTCTTCCGCCTCCCGCTCCTCCCACGCCTCCCGCGCATTTCGCTACGTCGCCGCTTGAAGCTCGGCGCGGGGGTACACGCGACGGGTGCTCCCGGATCCTCCCGGTGATCCAACCACGGAGGCGGCAGCGACCCGCTGAAGAGAAAGCGGAGCCCTGTTTTTTGAGTCAAGACAAGGATTCAGAAACCGACTAGAAAAGAAGAAGGAATATGCAAGAGAATCTACACTTACGCCGAAACCGTTTGCGGCTGCTTCACCACCTTGCGGAAGCGGGCCGCCTTCGCGGCCACCTCATCCCGCCTGGTGGTCGCCGCCCCGCTCTTGGGCTTCTTCGGCCGACTGCCGAACAAGCCCGCCGCGGCCCGGCGCTTCTGCGCGCCGCCTCGAACAGGCGGCGCGGCGGAGGAACCCGCGCCACGGTCGGACGCCGGCTGGTGGCGTGGAACGATTTCTGCCTCGTCGTCTTCCGGCCAGTCGTCGAAGCTGGCTCCAAGCCCGGAGCTGCCTGCTTCGCCGCCTCCTGCCTCGGTGTTATCGTCCATGGCGGCCGCCCCCAAGTCGGGGTCCTCCAAGTCATGCTCCGCCCGGTCGGGGAGAAATTGGCGATCCACCCCCGCTGTCCCAGCCGCGGGTCGAAGGAGAGGGCTTTGCCAAGACGTGCCGACTGGTCAGAGTCGGCCAAGAAAAACTTGGTGACAAAACTAAAAGAAGAGAAGATAAAGAAAGCATACCATAGGTGGGGGATTGGCACGGGAGTATGGCTCCTTGCCAAACTGCCACTCTGCGGAGAGCTTGCAGTTCGCGAGATAGTTCACCATGTGAGCCACCTCGTCATGAGGCATCTCCTTGGTGCACATCTGACTCGGATCGAGTTGGCCGCTCATTTGACTGATCAAATGAGGGTGGCTTTGAAGCGGGAGCACCCGGCGCACCATGAAGGCGGCCAGCAGGTCGGACCCAGTCAGGCCCTTCGACTGGATCATTACCCGGAGTCGGGCGACGGCGGCGGCTCCAGCCGGTGACAGCGTCCTGGCCCGATAGGACCACTGGGGCCGCCTCCCAGCCGGCGGGCCGGCTAGGTAAGCCGGCAAGTCGACATAGTCGCCTTGCAGGGCGACGTTCTTCATGTAGAAGTACGATTTCTGCCAGCGCTTCACCGACTGGATCACCGTGATGATAGGGAAGGGGTTGTCGGCTGCCGGCCTCCGCATCGCGATGCAGGCGCCGCTCTGAGCCGGCACGCCCTGCATGCGGGTGCCGAGCTTGGATTGGAAGAATCCCCCCCAGAGCTCGAGGGTGGGAAGAACGCCAAGAAAGCCCTCGCACAGAGTGACGAAGGCGGACAGCAGCACCACCGTGTTTGGAGTGAGGTGGTGCGGCTGGAGCTGATAAAATTCGAGGAAGGAGCGGAAGAAGGCGCTCGCGGGCAGGCCGAGGCCGCGCAGGAAGTGCGAGCGAAAGATTACCCGCTCGCCTTCCTCCGGCGCCGGCGTGATCTCCTTCTCCGGCGCGAGACGGACCTGCACCTGGTCCTTGCCGGGCAACCGCCGCGTCTTGCGGAGGAAGTCGATGTGGTCCGCGTGGACGTTGGAGCCGTCCCAGTCTTCGCCGTGCTGCATGATGGCAAGAAGCTGACGAGAAAGGATGCGGCGGCGGAGAGGACCGACTCCCAGAAGCCGGCCATGAAGAAGGCCGACTCCCAGAAGCCGGCCAAGGCAGCACCCTCAAGGGCTGCACCCACATAACGGTGATGAGACGGGGCGTGGCTACAGTACAACCTGCCACCCCCCGAATCCCGGAGCACGCGTGGCCACAGTACGCCGTATGGGTCGGCCATCCCCCATCCGGCGCGGCACTGTTGCCATGTTGTCCATGACACCACCCACGACAGGTGCCAGTAGGGCCCGCGGGCGGCGGCCCGCATCAGCCAGAGAGATGCTCGAAGGCGGCCAAGCCTCCTCCAGTCGGCCTGGGGCATAGCCAGCTATTCCCCATCCTCGAAGTATGTGCATCATTAAGGAGACAAGACGAGGTAAGGCTACAGTGAGAGCCCGCAAGGCGGCGGCACTGTGGCCATGCTTACCTCGACAAAGCCCTCGTCATCAGAGGCAAGGCTACAGTAACCAGCCACCGACAAGACCCCCAGGCGGTGGGGCCGGCCTGTCGGCCATGAGGCCGGCAGCTGGCGGGACCCACCAGTCGGCGGGCCCCAGCGATCGGCGGAGAAGCCGGCGAATACAGACACTGACGGCTAGGACCCGCACCCATCCGGATTACCATTGTACCCCTGGGGGGTAGGCCTATATAAACCCCCCGGGGCACCCATGCAAGGGGTTGATCTCTAAGATGGTTTTAGCCACCACGTAGAGGGAAGAGGAGAGCTAGCCTTGCCTTTCTTCCTCCTCTAGCCAAGCAGCTCAAGGAGCACTTGTAGCTCCTTGTGTTGATCCAATGATCATGCGGAGACCCCGCAGAGCAGGACTAGGGGTGTTATCTCCACGGAGAGCCCCGAACCTGGGTAAGATTCGCCGGCGTGCATGTCTTCGCCTTATCCTGTTTCCAGGCAACGGCGATGTCTTACTGGCTCCCACAATGATAAGCCACCCATTGGCATATGTCGCACTTACCACCCGACACGACCGGAGGGCGACATGATCGATGGAGAAGAGGGTTGGAGAGGAATGAGAAATAAGCAAACGCCGCATGATTATACTTGAAGGGCTCAAATAAACAATAAGTTGTCTCGCTTGGCCTACATAGTGAAAGGCCTAATGCGCAACGTGGAGCACTGACGCTCGAATATGGCCGGGAAAATAGGGAAAACGACATGTGGGGCACACCTGTCGGGACGACATAGCGCAAACTAGTCCAATGGAGGAGCTGGCCCACGACCTCCTCGCCACCGGCAACCGTTCATGTGGGTCGTGGGGGCCAACAACATGGCGCAGCTCCAGCACCGCCTCTGGACACGGCGACCGCGATGAGCGACACGCTCATCGTCGCTAGACACGGTAAGTTTCAGTGTGCCGAGGGTGGCATTAGTGCTGTGGCACGACCAACAGTATGTTTGGTTTGTGCCCAAGGTTGCCCCATCAAAGCATTGGGTAGCCAAAATTTTGGTTGAGGTTTTGGTTGCCCATGATTTTGCCGACATCGGCAAGAAAAATGAACTAGAGTTGGCTAGAGTTGATTGGCATGCCAAAAAATGGCAACCATCCAAACAAAGACCAATCTTTGGGTCATGACCAAAATTTTGGTAAGGTGCACTTTGGCCACAATCCAAACACACCCCAACACCCGGCTCGTCGAGGATGCACGGGGCGCTGGGACGCGTCCGCGGAGTGGTGTAGCGCGACCAACTACATCCTCAGGACCTGAGACCATGCCGGGTCGTCTTGCTTTTTCAATGACATGCGTCGATCGCATGTGAGCAAAGGGCATCTCCAACGTTGCCACGACCGCAGCTGACTATCCTGGCACACCAAAAACCCTCGTCCCTCGCGCCGTCGCGCGGTGCGTTCCCAGCCGGCGCCAGCTGCCCGCATTCATGCCGTCTGTCCGTATGCCGTCGTTAAGAGGCTCGGTGCTCGAGGAACCAAATCCGGCGACTTAATGACGCACCAGGACGCTTGGCCTCACCGGAATGCGCTACTTAAAGCGGCAACGCCCAGCTAACCTCCACACCATAGCGCATCGTCCTCCTACCTGGCAGCACATCTACCATGACCGCAAGCGCGAACGCTCTGCGGGAGAGCTTGTCTTCGGGGATGGAGCGCGAGGTCGCCGCCCTAGCTCAAGTCGCCGCACAAGCGGTGGCCACGCTGGCGGCCGACGACGGGAGCACCGTCAGCCACGCGTCCTACTTGCCGCTGTCCAACGTCCAGCACCGCCGAGGTCGGGGACTCCTCCGAGGATGAGTAGGGCATGGGAGGAGGCAGGGCATGGTGTGCTAACTGGCCAGTCCATCTCCCGTGTTCTACTTTTCCTCGCCGGAGACCGCACCTTCACTTCACGGGTCTTGAACCCTGCCCCCGTACATGGAGATCGCAGATGGAGGACGTCGGTCGCCGCCGTAGAATAGGTTTAGGGTCGGGTTTCTTTTATTGTTCTGTCCTATAAAAGTTCGAAATGCAATGAAAATCTGCCGTGTTTGCATTAATCTCGGCCGGTGTATATGAACTTTCACAATAATATAGTATATTGTAGGAGTACTAGCAAGATGCTCGTGCGTTGCACAGAAGATCAAGATCTTGTGGGAGAAAAGGATGAACGAGGGAAGGCCTTATCTGCAAATGCACATTCACGCATTTCACATCTTTCTACATCTACGGGAACCTACGAAAGGGTTAACGTAAATTGCCTCTCTCTCTCCTCCCCTGATTTTCATGGTGGTGGGCCCCTCCCTCCCCCCAATCTACAATCAACAGCTCACACGTTTCACATTATGTTAATTACGTAACTAGGACTACGTAGGTATAGCATTACTCGTCCTAAAAAACCCAACTAAGCCAACCTCCCAGCATATCGCACGGGCAAAGACCCGGCCGCGCCGTTTTAGTCGGCATTACCGGATTACTAGTAGTAGTATCGATGGATCGTGTGAAGCAACAAGTTTTTTTTAGGCGGCGAAGCACCTAGTTTAAAAGGAAAAAAGCCGGTACACTCACAGCACCCCTGTCGCGGTCACATTGCACCCCACACATGTTCGGTCCAACACGCGGCTCACACAAACGGAACGTGCTTTTGCTTGCCTCTTCACTGACACGTGGGACTGCACTTGGAGAAACCGACCATGTGCCATACTCCCCCCGCCCACCGCGC
>NC_057796.1:107949671-108123434 GCF_018294505.1 Triticum aestivum
CCCCCTCCCCCGTCCCCTCCACTCCATTCGCTCCGCCAAATCCGCCCTCCCCGCCACGCCGATACGTCGGCGCCACGGTTCATCGAGGGGACGCACGGCGATCATCTCGCTCCCACAGTACGCTCTCGTAGACTGCCGTCCTCTAGCCACGCCGCCACCGCTGGTGACGTTCTTGTGGAGGCGCACGGCGGTCAGCGCCGCCACCGCTGGTGACGTTCTTGTGGAGGCGCACGGCGGTCAGCGCCGCCACCGCTGGTGACGTTCTTGTGGAGGCACACGGCGGTCAGCGCCGCCACCGCTGGCGATGTTCGTGTGAAGATGCACGGCGGTCAGCTTCTCCCACAGTACGCGCATTCTAGACTGAGGCCCCGTGCATGTCGGTGTAGCGCTGAATGTTAGCTGATAGACGCTGTTAATCTCACTATTTGCCGAAGTAGTTTACAGTCAATATGCTCTGCTTAAGAAGCTTCCTTGCCCTGTTCTGCACTCAATCTGCTTAGCTGAGATGGCATGCCAAGGCCGATTAGTTGCTAAAATATCCTGCCATATATTTATTGTGACGTAGATTGCCATGGTCTAGTAGCCAATCTGTTAGGTGAAATAGCTCTACATTGTTTTATACTCGATCTTTGTTGCTGCGATGGCCTTCGATAGTTTGATGGCTGTGTGCTCGGCCTCATTGACTGCTGAAACAGCCTGCCATAATTTAGCACTCAAATCTGTTTGCTGAATTAGCTTTACATATGTTTTGTTACTTAGATCTGCTCGTCCAAATATCTTGCCGTAGCTTTAGACATCGACCTAGGTATTTTCTTCTGGACTTCATAAAAAAGCATATATGTTTTTCCTGTAATATCTAGTAGAAGAACTAATTTGTATGTCTAACAGATGGACATGACTTGGATAACTTCTGCTCGAAGATTCTCCGCTGCATATGTCGAGGGGGTTGAAAACTTCATGAACTTTATCAGAGCTGAGTACGGTGTTCCGAAATCAGATGTGCTCTGCCCGTGTAGCAGTTGTATGAATTCAGTTACAAGACCCCAGTCAACTGTGCAAAATCATCTACACTTGTATGGGATGTCGGTCACATATACTAGGTGGGTTCATCATGGTGAAGCTATGAACGTCAATGTTATTGACTACGTGGAAGCAGCAGATCACCATCTTGATCTGCCTAATGCTCAGGTGGAAGAGGAGGAGGAGGAGGTGGTGGCGGAGCCAATGAGTTTGACCAACATTGAAACAATGCTACGAAATGCTCTTGCATTCCGTGAACTTTCACCTGCAGAAGAAAAATGGTGGGCCCGCATGTTGGAACAATGCAATGTGGTTGTCACCCCAGGAAATAAGCTATCAGTATTCTCAGATATGGTCACCTTTCTTCAGGTGAAGACATCTAAGCGGATGACCAACAAATCATTCGATGCGATGTTGGCTGCTTTCCGCAAAGCGTTCCCAGATGCGCCTGAGCTGCCACACACCTACAGTAAAATGAAGAATTTCCTTCGTGCAGTTGGAATTGGATATGATATGATCCATGTTTGTAAGAATAATTGTGTTCTGTTCCAGAAGGATTATGCCAACTTAAGTGAATGCCCGAAATCCAAATCATCAAGATGGAAAGATGGCGATGCCGTGAAGAGGATTCCTCATAATGTTCTGAGACATTTTCCAATTGCACCAAGATTGCAGAGGTTGTTTCATGATGTTGAAACAAGAGAGATGTACTGTGGCATTCTAGGAACCAGGTGTACAGAGATCAGAATGTAATGAGCACGAAAAGTTTGCTGCTAACCCGAGAAACATTAGACTTGGCTTAGCTTCAGATGGATTTAACCCATTTGGCCACCAGAGCGCCACATATAGCATGTGGCCAGTGCTTGTTATCCCTTACAACATGCCTCCAAATGTCTGGACCAAAGAATCAAACTACATGATGGCCTTGCTCATTCCAGGTCCAAAAAGTCTGGGAAAAGATTTTGATTTGTTCATGGAGCCTCTTGTGGAGGAACTTCAACAGCTATGGAGGGGTGTTCTCACTCGACACCTATATAGCAGCCCACTAGCTGATTTCTTTCTGCGTGCTGTTATAATTTGGTGCATCCATGATTATCCGGCTTAGGGCACTATGTCAGGGCAAACGACACATGGTTACAATGCATGTGTTCGCTGTGACAGGAATCCGCTGTCATACGCAATACTTAGCAAGATCTGTTACATTGGACACCGTCGTTTCCTTGCCAAGGACAAGCCGCATCCTAGAAAATACCGAAGACATGTGTTCAATGCAAAGCATGAAAACCGTGATGCGCCAAAGAGGCTCACCGCCAATGAGTTGCAAGTGGAATTAGAGAAGGTCAGGCATATTACACCAGGAAACCAGCCTGATAATGGTAGCGGGAAAAGGAAGAGTGGCAGGGCAGAAGAGAGATTATTGTTTACCCGCAGGTCCACTTTGTGGGACTTGGAGTATTGGAAAGATTTGGATCTGTGGCATAATCTTGATGTGATGCACATCGAGAAAAATATATGTGACAACATTATCGGCACACTTCTTAATATTGAAGGCAAGACGAAAGATACCTTAAAATCTAGGATTGATTTGACACACCTGGGTATCAGACAGGATTTGCAAGTGCAAGATGAAGGTAAACCACGGGATATGGCACCAGCTGTGTACGTCTTGGACAAGGTAAAAAGAAAAGAATTCTGCGAGGTCCTGTCACGTGTGAGATTCCCACATGGATTTGCTTCCAACCCTGAAAGGAGAGTCAGTGCAGATGGAAACAAGGTACAAGGGTTGAAAACTCATGACTGCCACGTCCTACTTCAAAGGGTTTTACCTGTTATCCTTAGAGGATTGGGCCGCCCTGACTTATACAGAGCAGTTGTAGAGTTGAGACAATTCTTCAGGCAACTCTGCAGTAGAAATATCAGGATAGATGCTTTGGAGCGTCTTAGAGACAAGATACCAACTATCCTACGCGACCTTGAGAAGATATATCCTCCAGCATTCTTTGATGTGATGGTGCATTTGGCTGTTCATCTACCTGATGAGGCACTACTTAGAGGTCCAGTACAGTATGGCTGGATGTACCCTATTGAAAGGAGGCTAGGGACTTCCAAGGGCTATGTTAGGAACAGAGCTAGACCCGAGGGTTCCATTGCAGAGGCCTACATTGCTACAGAAGCATTGACATTCTGCTCAAAATACATTGAAACAGCTGATCAGCTTAGCAAAGAGGTGGATGAAGACAATCCCGGGCTCAATGTTTTCGATTATTATGTTCGAGTTACACGGAAGAGTCGACAAGAGGACAAACCTAAAGATTTGGACAAAATGGTTTGGTATGTGTTGAATAATTGTCCCGAGATACTACCTTATATCAAGTAAGTGCTAAGTACTGCAGCTTATACATCATAATCTACTAAACTTGTAGCACATTCTTATATATTTAGATGTTTGACGCGATCACTATGTTGTGCAGCATCTACAAAAAGGAGTTACTGCCGCAAAATCCAAGAAACATTGACAAACTGGTTATGGAAGGATTTGCGAGATGGTTCAAGAGCCGTGTAAGCTTTTGAATTGCACTGTCAGTTTTTTTAATATATCGAGTACATAAGATGATTAGCTTGTCTATTTTCTAACCATAGGTTAAGAAGATGCGGGAGGATGGGCAGGCAGTTGATGATGCCCTTTACTCACTAGCAATGGGTCCTGATACTCGGGTAAGACATTATGAATCTTGCATTATTGGAGATGTGCGCTACAACACCCTTGCACGAGACGAAGGCAGGAAGACACAAAACAGTGCCATCATGAGCACGGATACGTATGACAAAGAGATAACTGAAATGTATGCTAACATAACAGACATTGTTCAGTTGCAGTATATGTCCAGTTTCGAGGATCATCGGTGTGTGGTTCTGTTGTGCTGTCGTTGGTATAACCTGTTTTCCAGGATCGCAAAACCCAGAGCTGATGATTATTTCGAATCCATTAATGTCAAGGCGGCGTACCAGACCAACGAGCCTTTTATTTTGGCAAATCAAGCAACACAGATATTTTTCTTGGAAGACACATTTGCACGTAGCGATGACTAGAGAGTATTGCAAAGGTTTGAGCAGAGGAATTGATTTAATGAAGTTGCACAACAAGATGATGCTTACACTGCTCCTGATGTACAAGATAACACAGATGTTCCTAATATCTTTGAGAACCATCACGTCAATGACGCCGGCGAAAAGATTGCCTGTCGTGCTGTGGACATACAAGAGTTGATCAAGAAGAAGCCAACGTTCGAGGACGTTGAGGACGAAGAAGAAGATGACACCATGGGGAATTACGATTCAGACTGATACACATGGCGAAGAAGTTGACGCTGCTGCTGCGGATGATGATTACATTGCTTTTGTCGTATTTGCCTGTCAGAAGACGTTTTTTTATCTACTATGTGAAATTGTGTTTCTATGACAACTGAAACCTGATGAACATGTTGTTTAGTATTTTCCTGTGAGAACATCACTTGTTATGTATGCTGATTTGTGTTTGGTGATTGTATGACGACTAAAACATGATGACATTGTTGTTTAGTTGTACTCATATTTGGCTGTGAAACTTGAATTTGATGACATAGTTTGATGTTGGACTGCAATTTGCTCGACGTCTTCGAATGAGAACAAAGCTGACCCGACAGGGCCTCTGGTAATTTATTTATTTATTACCAAAAGGGCCTCTGCTATTTATTTATTTATGAGCAAAAGGGGATACCCCCTGATTTCCATTAATAGAAATCATTAGATGTTCACAACACTACGCCCAGCCTGCTACACAGATTTCATTCATTACTAGTTTCAGCAAAGTGCTCATGTCATAGCCATTGAATACATCACGAGTGCTACATACACTGCAAATAAAGAGACAATCATCCTACAGAGCACATCGATTTTGCCCATTATCTTCACAAGCTCTTTCATCTCCTCATTGCTGTCAAGGCCGTTCAACAGCTGTTGCTTGGCCATGATCAGAGGAACTGCATCTTTAACCTTCTGCTCTGCATCTTCCTCTTCTGCCGTTCCTTCAGTTACTTGTCCAACACCCCAACCTGCTGGTATTGGGATTCTTCGGCTAACCAAATAATCAGCGTAGTTGCACTCCCCCCACATCAGCAACTTCCCAGAAATACAAATCTCATGAATCTTCCCTTTTCTGCACGAATCAAATTGGAAGATCATCAACCAAACTATTAAAAAAACAGCAACTGAAAGCAGCAGAACAACACTTAAACATATTATTACCCCATGATTCGGGCATTTGTAGAAGACTCGGCCAGGGTTGAGGATTGTGGTTGAGACGCGACGGATGACTTTGCGTGATTTGCAGCAGTGGCACCACACCAACGGCAGCGGGTTGCGATGAGCAACCGGCTGCGGTGCATGTGCCGACGGGGGTGTGATGAGACCCACAGGCGATTGTACGGGTGGAGACCTGGCGCATATTTGGTTGTTGCCTGCTGAAGAGCAGGTGGACGAGCAGCCAGCAAACATGGTTGCTACGGCCAGAGCTTCTGACGCTAGGCAGAGTAAGTAGAGAAGAGGAGAAGCGAATGTTTGATATGTCAGTTTCATTACTTGCAGAGTAGCATAGCACCATATATAGTCATAGTCTAGGTTTGGATTCGAACCAGCTACAGGAGCACGTCTCTCTTTTTTCTAAAACTCAGCAACGTCTCTTTACTGGTACACTAGCTTGTTCTGTACGCCTTCTCAAGTCTTTGATTCCTCCACCTGACATCTTATAACAGCCTGGATTTTGGCCTTTTTCTTTTGATTTATTTGGTTTTTGCTCTGTTTTCCTTTTTGGAGTGGTTCTGTGGCCTTGCCACCTGGGAAATCATCCTCATTCCCTCTCCCAAGTGGCTCAGCATTCTCAAAACCTTGCCAAGATCATGTCACTTCACTCCTTGACCAAACCCTAAAATCTTTTCTAGGGAATATTCCTTTTTTCTATTAAAGGAATAACCCTGTCTGCCCTAGGTTGTGCAGCAACCTATATTTCTGCCCATCCAAAAATTCCCAAATAATTCTCATAAATCCTTTGGGTCATATATTGCTCCAATATGCCCAAACTTTCCTGTCCTAGCCCAAGAATAATTGCCCAATAATAATTCTTCATCTCTATCCACTGTGGCTTTCTGTGAAGGAAGTGCCACCTATCCAATCTTGTTTGCTCCCAAACTTGTTGGGAATTCTTTTATGTCCAAATAATTGCCTCATGCCAAAATTCAACTTTATTTTCCTAGCCAATCTTCCTCGGTGATTTTTCAAAGTTTCTGTCCAAATAGAAGCATTGTGAAGGAAGTGCAAGCTAGGGTTATCCAAATGAGTTGGAATTTTGCATGCCTCTTCATGTGCTCATATAATTACCCTACTCCAAATTTCAGCTCCATCCAATCATCTATGTGAGCACAGGACCAAATCTTTGATTCTGGCAATATTTTTAGGTTGTGAAGCAAGTGCATTTTATATTGCTTCAAAAATCCTGATAAATTACCAGATCATGCTCCTACCTATATAACTTCTCTCCACCAAATTTGGCACCATTTCACCAAGCCAATATTTCTCTAAAATTATTGCAAGTTTCTGGTCAGCAAGGATGTTTGTGAAGCAAGTACCATTTTGGTGAATCCAATTGGTATGAAACTTTTACAGCATCTTTATATGATCAAATCACTAAGCCTTGCCAAATTTCAGCCCATGTGGCATCGCCATGTGAGTGCACCTTCCTGATCAAGTTTTTGGACCATTTTTGGTCAGTTGCAAAGCAACTACATTAAATCTTGATCCAAATATCCTCAAAGTTACCAGGATGAAAGTCCTTCTTACCCTAAACCTCGCAGACAACTCCATTGCTCCCAATCACCTTCCTGTTGATCACCAGTGCTCACCCAAGTTTACTGCAATAAACTTCAGAGGGTGATTACCATTTAACCATAGCAGTTTTCACCGAACTACCACCATAGTTGAGACCTACCCTGGAAGAACTTACCCGTAAACAACAATTTCCAGCCCATCTTCCCCGCTACATGCTAGTGCACGCGGTGACGGCGTTAATGGCATCACTATGCGCGCGCTCTGTGTGCAGTAGCCGCGTCCAGTGGCCGTTTGTGTTGCGGCACCTCCTCCTCTCATCGCCTTCGCGTGCGTGACCGTGTCCATTGTCTTCCTCTCGTCGTCACCGTTCCCCTGGACCCCTCTCCCCCTCCATCCGTTTCCTCACCGACGCTCGCCCACGGGTGCCTGTGCTCCGTTTGGCTCCGAGCTCATTTCGACCTCTTCTTCTGCTCTCCGGTGTCGCCTACCCCTCCGTGAGCTCTGAATCAATAGCTCGTCGTGTTCCCGCGCCCTCCCGTGCTCGCTGGCCGTCGCCAGAGCCTCCACTACTGGAATCAGCTAATTTGCCATCTGCCAGCTCTTTGCCGTCTGCTAGCTGACGGCAAAGAAGCTCTTTGCCATCAGCTACCCAAAAGCAGACGGCAAAGAAATGGCAGATGGCAAAGAAGCTCTTTGTCGTCCGCGTGCTCTTTGCCGTCTGCCAGCAGACGGCAAAGAATCTTTGCCGTCCGCTGGCAGACGGCAAAGAGAGAGGTGGCCCCCACCCCCCGCCCGTTTGGAAAAAACTTAACGGCCCACCTCTTTGCCGTCTGCCAGCAGACGGCAAAGAGGCAAAAGGGCGGACGGCAAAGAGAGGCGGACGGCAAAGAAGACACTACCTAACGGCCCGTACCCCCCCCCCGCCCGTTACTCTGTTCTCTCCTCGCCGACGCGCCCCGCCACCACTTCCCACCCCACCGCCGCCGCCGCCGCCCGGTCGCCCCACCACCCCGCCGCCCCACCGGCCCCCCGCCCCGTCGCCACTGCCGCCCGGCGCCGTCGCCCCACCACCCGTCGCCCCTGCCGCCCCGTCGCCCCCGCCGCCCCGTCGCCCCACCGCCCCGGCCCCCCGCCGCCCCGGGGCCCCGCCGCCCACCGCCCCGTCGCCCCCCCCGCCCCGGCCCCCCGCCGCCCCGGCGCCCCGGCCCCCGCAGCCCCGCGCCCCACCGCCCCGGGCCCGGCCCCCCGCCGCCCCAGGCCACCCCCGCGCCCCTGCCACCTCCTCCACCTCCCCGCCCCCCTCCTCCACCGGCGATGGCCTCCACCGGAACTGCCCCAGGTGAGCCCCCCTCCTTTTTCTGTTTTTTCTGTTTTTTTTCCTTTTTAGTTTTAGTTTAGATTTATTTTTAGGTTTAGTTTTAGGTTAGTTATAGTTTAGTTTAGATTTAGTTTTAGACTTAGTTTTAGTTTTAGATTTAGGTTTAGTTTTAGGTTTAGTTTAGTTTGAGGAAAGAAGAAGAAGAAGAAGAAGAAGAAGAAGAGAAAAAGAGGAGAGGAGGAGAAGAAGAAGAGGAAAATGGAAAGGAAGAAGAAGAAGAGGAGGAGGAGAAGAAAAAGGAAGAAGAGGAAGAAGAAGAAAAAAGAGGAGAGGAGGAGAAGAAGAAGAGGAAAAAGGAAAGGAGGAAGAAGAAGAAGAAGACGAAGAAGAAGAAGAAGAAGAAGAAGAAGAAGAAGAAGAAGAAGAAGAAGAAGGAAAAGGAAGAAAAGGAAGAATAGGAAGAAGAAGAAAATGAAAAAAGAGGAAAAAAACCCGACCCGACACGGCACCCCGACCCCGACCCGGCACCCCGACACGACACCCCGACCCCTAGACCCCGACCCCGACACCCCGACCCCGACCCCGACACCCCGACCCCGAGCCTGACCCGACACCCCGACCCCGACACCGAGACGGCATCCCGACCCCGACCCGGCACCCCGACCCGACACCCCGATCCCGAGACCCCGACCCTGACACCGACACGACACCCCGACACCGACACCCTGACACCACACCCACCCTTACCCCGACACCGACACGGCACCCCGACCCCGACCCGACACCCCGACCCCGAGACCCCGACCCCGAGCCTGACCCGACACCCCGACCCCGAGACCCCGACCCCGACCCGGCACCCCGACCCCGAGACCCCGACCCCAAGCCTGACCCGACACCCCGACCCCGACACCGACACGGCACCCCGACCCGACACCCCGACCCCAAGCCTGACCCGACACCCCGACCCCGACACGGCACCCCGACCCCGTCCCGGCACCCCCCGACCCGACACCCCGACTCCGACACGGCACCCCGACATCGACACGACACCCCGACCCCCGACACCTCCCAAAAAGGTGTTCTTTGGCCTTCCAGAAGCCGACGGGGTCATATATTTGTGAATTATTAGTTAGGTCATATATTTTTCGATTTTGTTATGAAAAACATCATATATAATTGTGTTGATCGGGTAGTTTTAAATGTGCAGTTGTTTCATCGCTGCGAGGTTTGGTGTTCGACGACCTCGCCGTGCGTTTGACGAGCTCTGCCCCTTCGTTCGTGGGTGAGCACAAATGACATGTCCTCCTCCCCCATTAATTATTTGATATATTCCGATGAAACTTGATAGCTAGCTATATATGTGTCTTGAATCATCAGTATGCGTAACCAATATGTGTCTCCCGTTCGAAAGCGTCATAGTTATAAATATGCATGCATTTGCATATTTATAACCTTGATTCTTTCGAATTGTCCAACGCTATCCATGGACAGCCCGAGTATGTTTAGATTGGGTTCGTTTTCCCATATGCTTTGCTCCGGATCCGACGCATAAATTTCGTCAGTGCCTCCCCTGTTGTTCTCCGGGTACACATCCTCTCTGTTTATTGCAGAGACGTGTATCAGGAGAACAGCGGGGAGGTGCTGCCGAAATTTTGCGTAGGATCCGGAGCATAGCATGGGAAAATGAACCCAATCTAAACATACTCGGGTGGGATTAGGACCTATCATTACCTATTAGAGTGTAGGTTGCATGGACGTAATAAAATTGACAAAGTAGATCAACTGATGAATATATACATGGTGAATTATATATATATATATTTGTTGTGTGTCTAGTAGCTCTGAAAGTCAAGATGAGTGATCGTGCGTGGATGTACACCGGTCACACTGGTCAGAACAAATGGAGCACTGAATGGTTCACAAAAACCAAGGGGTTTGTGCGAGCCGCATTTGCAAATGGCCAGAGGAAAACCTGGTGCCCCTGTTTACGGTGCGGCAATTGGGAAAAGAGGACAGAGGCTGAAATGGGCAAACACCTGCAGAAGAGTGGTTTTACGCCCGATTATACGGTGTGGACATTTCATGGTGAGTCTGCCCAACGTGACCGAGCTGAGGTGGATCGTCGTCGCACCGACGAGCATGGTACCGGGATGGAAAACATGGTGCAAGACTTCGATGATGCTCGGGATTCGGACGAGGAGATGGAGGAATCTGCAAAGGCCTTCAATGAAATGTTGGAGTCTTCAAAACGTCCGCTCCATGAGCACACTGAGCTTTGTCAGTTGGATGCCATCTCACAAGTAATGGCTCTGAAGGCTCAGTTCAACTTGGGCAGAGAATGCTACGATGCAATGATGACAGTATTTGGACGCTTTCTACCCAAAGGCCATGTAATGCCTGCAAACCTGTACCAGTCGGACAAAATCCTCCGTGCACTGAAGATGCCCTATGATAAGATACATGCCTGTGAGAAAGGATGTGTCTTGTTTAGGCTTGACTATGCGGACTTGAACTATTGTCCCATTTGCAAGTCTTCCAGGTATGTTGTGGTAGACAACGGTATGGGTGAGAAGACACAGACCAAAATCCCCGTTAGTGTTCTTCGGTATATGCCAATCGTACCAAGACTTCAACGTCTTTTCATGGTCGAAGAGACGGCCAGACAGATGACATGGCACAAAACGGGCAAAAGAACCGAACTAGATGCAGATGGGAATCTGATGATTGTACACACATCGGATGGTGTTGCGTGGAAAAAGTTTGATGAATTACATGGTGACAAAGCGGCAGATCCGAGGCATCCTCGAGTCGGCATCAGCACGGATGGGTTCAGTGTGTTTGGTATGACGGCAGCCCAATACAGTTGTTGGCCCGTATTTGTCTTTCCACTCAATCTCCCCCCCGGACAGATTATGCAAAGAAAGAACATTTTCCTGACGTTGATAATTCCAGGGCCCAACTATCCGGGGAAAAATATGAATGTGTACATGCAACCGCTTAAGGACGAATTGCAAGAAGCCTGGGATAATGGGTTCAAGACATACGACGCCTATAGCAAACGGAACTTCATAATGCGTGTCTGGTACATGTACTCGACGCATGACTTGCCGGCGTATGCGCTATTCGTTGGCTGGTGTGTGCATGGAAGGTTCCCGTGCCCCACATGCAAGGGAGCTCTTGAGTTTCGTTGGCTTCAGGCCGGTCGCAAGTTTTCTTGCTTCGACATGCATAGACAGTTCCTGAATCCTCGCCATAAGTTCAGGAAAGACAAGAAGAACTTCATCAGAGGTAGAGTTGTCAAAAACTCTGCACCACCTGCATTGACAGGCCAACAGACCCTGGATCAGTTAAACGCTCTCGAGCCAGATCCAGAGCGTCCAGGGTACTTCAAGGGGTATAATTCTAAGCACGCCTGGACTCACAAAACATGCTTATGGGATCTGCCTTACTTCAAAGACCTCCTTTGCCCACACAACATCGACGTGATGCACACTGAGAAGAATATCGCCGAGGCACTTTTTGGTACATTGTTCGGCATAGATGGGAAGTCAAAGGATAATACTAAGGCTAGAGTCGATCTGGAGGCGCTATGTGATAGGCCGTTACAAAACATGAAAGAACCGAAAGGAAAGCAGAACTGGACGAAGCCAAAGGCATGGTTCAATCTTGGAAGGCCAGCTATGAGGGAAATTATCTTGTGGGTGAAAATGCAGTTGATGTTCCCCGATGGGTATGCAGCGAATCTACAGAGGGGAGCCAGTCTTGATAAATTGAAGATATTTGGTCTCAAGAGTCATGATTGGCACATATGGATTGAGCGGGTAATGCCGGTGATGTTGCGTGGCTTCATCCCTGAGGATGAATGGCTAGTACTGGCAGAACTCAGCTATTTCTTCCGTGTTCTTTGTGCGAAAGAACTATCGCCTGGCGTGCTAGAAGAAATGGAAGAGTTGGCGCCGGAGTTGATCTGCAAGTTAGAGAAGATCTTTCCACCGGGCTTCTTTAATCCAATGCAACATTTGATTTTGCATCTCCCGACCGAGGCAAGATTGGGGGGGCCCGTGCAAAATCGTTGGTGCTACCCAACTGAGAGGATGCAGAAGACGCTTCGACAAAAATGTAAAAATAAACGTAGAATTGAAGCATCGATGGCTGAGGCATTCATCACTGAGGAGGCGGCAAACTTCGTGACAGCACACTACGAAGCCAAAAATCGTCATTTGCATAATCCGAAGCCTCGGTACAATGCTGACGACCCTAAAAAGGGTGGATCCAACCTCAGCCTATTCAAAGGGAATCTCGCACCAGCCAGTGTTTCAAATCCAGTATCTTTGGATAACGAACAATGGCGGACCATTTCGTTGTATATCTTCAACAACCTGATAGAAGTGCGGCCGTACATCGAGTAAGTTCTCGGTACATAGTTTCGCAACTTCTATTTCCTTTGAACTGCTCTTATTCCTGGATATTTCATACAGTCGATACGTCGCCTTATTCTCGTATGGAGCGGTGATCCAAAAGGATTCTGTCGAAGAGTATGAGCTTCTCGCAAAGCAAGGAGGCGGCTATCCCGGTTTCATCTCTTGGTTCAAACAAACGGTAATTTCTATTAGACTTGTAGGCTAATTTGTAGGCGGCTATCCCGGTTTCATTCGCTAATTTGTGCGTAATGCAACAATCCTTTCATATTAAACTTGTAGGCTAATTCAGAGTCTATGGACGCCGAATTGAGACAAGTCGCTAATGGTTTTGACTATAAGGTCCGTTCATTTGACAAATACGACATCAACGGGTATCGCTTTCGTACCTATGGCAAAGAGCTATCTATGGCCGACCGAAAGTCTACAAATTGTTGTGTATCTGCTATCGGCGAAGGAGGTACCGAGTATTATGGGAGAGTTGAAGCAATTTATGAACTTCTATTCTATGGTGAAAACCCACCGAATGTCGTAGTCTTCAAATGTTATTGGTTTCAGCCGAAGGAGACTAGAAGGACTCATGAACATATAGGGCTAGTTGAAATCAACCAAAGCACCCATTTAGATGTTCCTGATGTCTATATTACGGCTCAACAGGCGACCCAAGTATTCTATCTACCGTGGGCCTGCCAAACTAATCCAAATCTGAAAGGTTGGGATGTCGTTTATGAAGTGCCGCCACGTGCTAGACTATCTCCCCCAAAGGAAGAGGATTATGAACCTCACATTAACCCAGACACATATGAAGGAGAATTCTTCCAAGAGACACGTCTTTCCAAAAAGCGTTTCAAGAACCGCTATACTTCACCCCAAAACATTGAAGTAGACAGCGACAGTGAATCCGACATCACCCCAGAGGAGGAACAAGAAGAGCCGGAACAAGAAGAGGTTACTGCTGCGGATGACCTGTCATTGCTTGACCGATTACGTCAAGGTGGCCTTCCACATGTTGATGCCACTGAACCCTATGAGCCCGTCATTGATTATAGTGATGATGATGATTATGCATTTATTGATGATACTGATCGAGATTATTAGTAGTGTCAGGTATTAAATTTTTTTATGTTGTACTTGATGATGATACACTTAAGTGATACACATATTATTATTCATGTCGGTCTTTTTTTATGTTGTACTAATTTCGTTTACTGTTTGTCATGGCAGGTGTCGAAAGATGGTGGGCGCTGGTCGGGAGCGCGCCAAGGCCCCTTCTTCGTCGGCGCGTGGTCTGAGGTCTTCCATTCCAGACGCACCTCTCCGCCGAGCGTTGCTGGACAGTATGGCCACACCGCCGGGCCCTTCTTCGTCGACCGCGGTGCCCAGCAGGGGACGAGGTAGGAAGAGAGGAGGTGGGGCACGTGGTCATGGGAGAGGAGGTAGGGTGACTGCTAGGGCGCCTTCCTCGCCGCCACCCCCAGCTGTTTCACCCGAGCACGTGACTGCTAGGGTGGACTCGTCCGAGGAGGAGGCTACACGGACTCCGGTCCACGGGTCTTGGGCCCACGAGCCTCGGGTCGACTGGCCTTCGGCCCACGAGAGTTCGGCCCACGAGACCCCGGAGGAGCACACGTCCGGATGGGGTACCTGGCCGGATCAGCCCGAGGAGCCGAGTGGCCATGCTGATGATGGCGGGGAGCCGACTGATCTTGAGGAGGAGGGGGGCACCGTCTACCAGCGTGGTGCTACACGGCTCCCGTCCGTGCCGGCGACCCGCGAGCAGAGGTGGTTGATTTTCCCTGATGGGGAGAGGTACGTAAGTGCATTTAATATTTTTGTACCTTGTGCATTCACGTTTCTTCAAATAACTAATGCGTTGGCCTTGTCATGCTGCAGGGGTTGGGACCACCATCATAGTGTCCGCCGGCCCAACTCCGTCCTTGGAGTTCTTTGCCGGCAAAACTTCCCGGGGTTTGTCACGTTGCCTGGTGAGGGTCGGCTTCCAGAGCTTGGATTGAGCTGGGAGCACTACGTGGCTGCCCCGGCCCCGCCGGATGAGATTATCGACGGTGTCGTGTGCGACACGAGGGCAGACATGGTGATCAGAAAGTTCTGGGTAATTTCTCCTTTACACATTTAAAAATCTTCAACTAGCTAGTTATTAATTGTACTAATCAATATTGTCTCATTTGATTGCAGACATTCTACAGGTGTGAGGAGGGATACGAGGAGGACGCGGCACATGTTATCGAGAACGTCTGCAAGCGCCTACTCCAGAACTTACGGCACGAGGCTCGGGTGCAGGCTGTTCGAGACTACTACGCCTTGCGTGGTATCAAGAAGACCAAGCCGGCGTGCCGCGATAAGTTCCTGAGTAAGGAGCAGTACATGAAGGTAATTCTTAAGGCCTTCTACTTAAGTTCCTTCATTTAGTAATTCTTAGCCGTAGCGCTCAAGTTTCTATTTGCTAACTTAGGCGCCTCCGAGATGGTGTGCGGATCGGATGGATTGTTGGGAGGTGTTGGTCGATGAGTGGTGCTCAAAAGAATGGCTAGCCCTCCACAACGAGGCCAAGGACAAACGTGCCCAAATGGAAGGTGTGCCACACCATCAAGGCAGCTCCAACTTATATCAGTTCGGGCGCAACTGGGTATGTGGTTTGCTTCATGATTCATGCAATTCATTCATCATGCTAGCTTGAGCCCTTTAATTACTAATTTTCATTGTTTCTCTCTTTCAGGCACGCTACAATAAGGCGGATAAGGTGCCAGAGGTGTACGACCTGTATGCCATGGCCCACACTGCCTCTTTCAAGAAAGTCAAGGCTTTCTCTCAGTCTGACCTCGATGATGCAAACAACTTCACCAACATCTCCTCCCACAACAAGCTCGTGAGATATAGAGATGAGGGGAAGGCGAGGAAAGGGGAGGACTTTAACCCGAGCCAGGGTCCCATTGATCCAGAGCTGGTGATGATATCTGGTGGCGGGAGGTCCCATGGCTCCATAGCCATTGGAGATGGACTTATCCGTTGTCCTAGCACTCTCCCGGAGATCAAGGCGCGCCAGTCGAGCTCCGCTCCTGAGATAAGGCCTCGTGAACGGCCAGTGCAACTCGCCATCAAGGTTAGTGATACGTACTCAGTTATCTTTCTCCATTACATTGTGTGCGCTTCCATCAATGATTACAAATGGTCATGTGAGTGGTGTTGCAGGCTGCTATACAGAGTGAGAGAGATAGAACGGAGAAACTTCTGGCGGAGGCGGCGGAGAGGCAGCGGGAGTTGGAGGAGAGGACGACAAAGATGATGGAGGAGGAGAGGGCACGGAATGACATGCAGGCAAGGGCCATGTACGAGCTCCTTGTGGTAAGTTTCTTCTGCAGATTAGCCAAAACATTCATGTAGTGTTTGTCTCATTACTAACTAGTATGACTGAGTCGTCAAAACCAAATGTGCAGTCTGTGTGCGAGAAGACAGGTCAGACCGCTCCGCCGATGCCAGTGATTGCTCCTGGGACCACGGTGAGTTTTATTTGAATGGACATTACTTGCTAGTCTTAACATTTGAGTGTCATCATGCTAACAAGACATTGGAAATGATCTTTGGTGCAGCGTAACTCCAGACAAGCATCGCACGATCCTTCT
Source organism: Triticum aestivum (assembly GCF_018294505.1). NCBI lineage: Eukaryota > Viridiplantae > Streptophyta > Magnoliopsida > Poales > Poaceae > Triticum > Triticum aestivum. The sequence goes on from NC_057796.1 coordinate 107,965,928, forward strand.
CCAGCTACCGACACGAGCCACCCCGCTCCTACACCTCCTGGATCTTGGTAAGTTTATCTAGTGTTTTGCTTAACACATGCATAAAGACCTAGACTTAGCTTTATTTCCTCCAATGCTTACCATAATGACCTAGACTTAGCTTCTTCTCCTCCAAAATGACTTAATAAGCTTACTGACCTCCAAAACCATCCATTTTACCTAAGTTAGCTCTAAAACGATCTGTACTTAGCTTACTTATGTCAAAAATTGCATAATTAGCTTAGTTAGCTCATAGACGATCCATTTTACTTAAGTTAGCTCTAAAATGACCCATTTTACCTAGGTTAGCTTATAAATGATCCAGTTCATCCAAGTTAGCTCAAAAATGACCCATTTTACCTAGATTAGCTCCTAAATGATCCATTTTACCTACGTTAGCTTTAAAATGACCCATTTCAACTAGGTTAACTCCAAAATGACCCATCTTACCTAGGTTATCTCATAAACGATCCATTTCAACTAATTTAGCTCATAAACGATCCATTTCACCAAGTTAGCTAAAAAACGATCCATTTCACCTAAATTAGCTCTTAAATGATCCATTTCACCTAAGTTAGCTCAAAAAGATCCATTTCAACTAAATTAGCTCATAAATGATCCATTTCACCTAAGTTAGCTCAAAAACGATCCATTTCAACTAAGTTAGCTCATAAATGATCCATTTCACCTAAGTTAGCTAAAAAACGATCCATTTCACCTTAGTTACCTCAAAAACGATCCATTTGACCTTAGTTAGCTCATAAACGACCCATTTCAACTAAGTTAGCTCATAAATGATCCATTTCACCTTAGCTAGCTCATAAACGACCCATTTCAACTTAGTTAGCTCATATATGATCCATTTCACGTAAGTTAGCTCATAAATGACATACTCTTCTTGTTCTAGTCTTCTTCTTGTTCTACTCTTCTTGTTCTAGTCTTCTTCTTCTTCTACTCTTCTTGTTCTAGTCTTCTTATTCTAGTCACCTATTTCTAACTTTCTTATTTTTCATTTTGCAGATTTCATTCACTTGACGAAAGCTTGCATAGATGGAGTGCTCCTTATCCCTTTCTCTGTTTCTTTTGTATCGTTGAACTATGCATGTATCGTTGGATGAAACTATTGTAATATATATGGTTGGATGCCTCTATGTTGAACTTGCTATGTATGATGGAACTATGTGATGAAGTTATGTGATGGAACTATGTATGATGGAACTATGCATGTTGGATATCTTATATGTTTGCTCTGTAATTGCCTTGTGAAATATATCTATATATGTCATATATATTTTCTGTGAAAATTGTTGGATTTAATAAAAAACAGAAAAAAGACCCAATATGCAGGCTCTTTGCCGTCTGCCACCGACGGCAACGGCCTCTTTGCCGTCTGTCGCGGACGGCAAAGAGGACACGTGGCATCCAGCTGTGCTTCCTGGGAGCTGACCCATTTGGTCAGTTTGCCTACAGTGGCAGACGGCAAAGAGTTTGCCGTCAGCGGGGGACAGCAAAGGCCTGCCATGTAGTGACGTGTAGATGACATCATACGGCGAACGGCAAAGACAGTAGAAACTTTGCCGTCCGCTGGCAGACGGCAAAGGCACTAGAAAGTTTGCCGTCTGCGGCGGACGGCAAAGGCCTGCCATTAGCCACTTAACGGACTGAGAGCACAATTATTGCCGTCCGCCCTCTTTGCCATCCGCGGCACACGGCAAAGAGCCTTTGCCGTCAGCCTTCGGGAAGCAGACGGCAAAGTAGCTGTTTACCGTAGCCTACTTTGCCAGAGCCTTTTGCCGTCCGCGGCTGACGGCAAAGGCCTTTGCCGTCCGCCGTTCATGCCCTTGCCGCCCGCCATGGCAGACGGCAAAATAGCTGATTCCTGTAATGCTCGGCCGGATGTGCCCGACGGCACCGGAGCCCATCCCTCTCGCCCGCCTATATATAGGCCTCCCCCGAGCCGTTCGAACACACCAGCAGCCTCGCCTCACTCTTTCAGCCCTCCCCAACCCCTCCATCGAGCCCTGGAGCGCTCCCTGCCCGCCATCGCCGCCATGGCCGCCTCTGTTCTCCGCCTAAATTCAGGCAACGTCGAGCCCCTCCCTCTCCCCTACCACCACCCTTCAACTCACTGAGCTCTGGTGATTTCCCCCATCCACTTCCCTCGCTGCCGGAGCAACCTCAGCGTGATACCCATCGGTGGCCGAACCTGCCGTCCGCCACGTTCAACATCCCATTCCTTCCAGTGCTCTTCGGCGAGCGTAACCCCTCCAGTCGGGTGCGCCACTCCACGCTGTTCATCTCGGTGGTCGGAGCTCCGCCTGAGGTGGACCGAGCCACCGGGACGGGCGCCGGCGTCCCCTTCTCTGCCTTGCGCACGGCGTTGGGGAAAGAAGAAGGAGGAGCGGGAGGAGGGAGCTGAAACACGCGTGGACCCCGCGGCCCCACGCGTCAGTGGCTTGGTAAGCCCGCCCCGCCTTTGCCATGCTGGATAAGTGGAGGTGTAATCCACTGGATTACGTCTTCGCTTATCGAAAGCGTATTACCCTTCTAGTTCAGCCCAGAGTGCGTTTTCGCTTCTGGAAAACGTATTTCCTTCTAATACGCTTTCTGTTTTTTTTGACCAGGCCCTGTTTGAAAATATTTTCATTACAGATAGGTCCCTGGCAGAAAACACTTCATATCTTTTTACTCATAGCTCCAAATCAGGTGAATCCAAAGCCCACTTTTTCGTTTCGTCGAGCCCGTTCCGATGGAATCATTTTATCCATGTTTTGACATTCTGAAAATGACCATTATGCCCTTGCCCTTAATCAGCCCCTCCGGGAGAGTACGTTTTCCGGCGATCCTTTTCGCGAGTTTCTCGCACTTTCTCCTGGTGATTTCTTCCACCCCAGGCAAGCCACACCCTCCATTTGCATCACTGTAATGCAGTGACATGGTTTAATCTATTTGAACTTGTTTAAAATATTGCTTTAGCTACATGACTTTGTGCATGGCATTTTCTCGGAGTATTATTTTGATCTTGTTGTTGCCATGCTATTGTTTGGATTACTAGGAGTTATGTTTGTCGTTGATGAGTATCATGTTGCCATTCGAGTATTAGTGGTTGATATTATGATTGTTTTCATGACGATATCCGTTATTATATTTTGGAGTATTACTTTGGATGTCATGCTGCCTTTGGATTATTAGTGGTTAGTATGATTATTTTCATGATGCCAGTCGATGTTCTGTTACTGTTGCTTGGAGTATTAATTTGGGAGATGATGTTTACGTGTGGATCTTAGCTGGATAGCTTTGTTCTTGTTATTGGAGTAGTAGAGTTATTGTTTTCAGATTCATCATGATAGAAATGTTATGCTATCCTTGGAGTATTTCGATATGATGATATTATGCTCAGATTATTTGTTGGATATTGTTATGACTTGGATTATAGTATGATAGTTGATATCGGAGTATCAGTTATCACAGTTATATTTTTGGGGATAAATTCCGTCATTAAGTTGGTCAGGTGCCACCGAACCGGACTTACTCCAGTGCAACCACATTTGCCTTTATGGGAAGGCCCTAATTCGATGCTATTGCCGTGTCTCTCACCGGTGCCTCCAACGAGGGAAGGTTATGGGCACGCGCTACCCTGATCAGGTAGGCGGACATAAGCCTTGTGTGCCCGTAGTTGGATTTTGCGCGCTTTTGTCCCCATTTGGGACCGTTTTTGTTTGCCACGACGGTGGCCGTTGGTGCCTTTGGTTGGCACGGGGCCACCCAGCACTAAACCCAAAGGGGGTGTTGGTCGGAGTGGCCGCGAGAGTGTCATGGCAGTAGATCGGTTTTGTCGGAATGCCGTTGGTCCACCCGCATGGGAGTGCGAGGCCATGGGTTACGTGGTGTTGGTACATTGTGCTACCTCTGCAGAGTGTGTTTGTTTAAACTATCAATGGCCGCGTCCTCGGTCATGGGCATGGGTTCGTACTAGGTCACACCGTTCGATCAACACTCACATGACGGAATGACTTATATGTGATTTATATGTTGATATTTTGAGCAGTACAGATTGGCAGGATGTTGATGATGATGTTGGAGACCAAGTGTTGGTCATGGTTGTGATCGCCGGAAAGATCACCGTCTGGTTACAAGACCACGAGGTTGGTCCATTTGTGATCCGTGAATGATCACCGTTTGGTTTTGATCACGAGGTGATCGAGATGGTATATTGCTTGGCCGGTTAGCCAAGAGAGATATGGTTATGGAGATCTGAGATGGCGATTTATCAGTATTGTATCTGTTTCATACCATGCTTAGTAGTTGCCTCATCTTGGTAGTTGTTAATTAATTAACCTGTTAATGCTATGTTATTGTCTTGCCTTGATGTTTATGGTTGTTGTGAGCTTGCAAGTACATTCAATGTACTGACCTGGCATGTCATGCCAGATTGCAGGTGATGCCATGATTGTTTGATTGCTTGTCGAGGTTGCCGTGCGTGCGAGCTAGATCGTGTCCCAGCCAGAGTCCCTGCGGAGTGGACATTCACCACCTTCGTCGTTGTTCCGCTGCTAGAAGTATTCCGCTGCTACGAGTTGTTTCGCTGCTAGCATAGAGCAAGTGTAGTATCGCAGGCGTAGTGTCGCCGTGCTGATGTGCTTCTTTGTAACATCAGACCCTTGTATTATTATTCTTGTAATAAGAGCTGATTTGTTCTATGTCAAGCAGTGTCGTATTCTAGAGACTTCTCCTCGATCTCTGGGCTGGAATACGGGGCGTTCCGGTTTCTCTGAGCCGGGGTGCCATAACGCTTGGTATTAGAGCAGGTCTGGATGTAGGACACCGTAGTCAGTGCGAGCAGTAGAAACCGGTAGAAATAGGTAGTTTAAAGTTTGGCTTGTTTATTGCATTTGGTTGCTGCATTTGTTTGTTACACAGCATGCATATAGCCTTAGTATTTGTTGCTAACGGTTTATCTGGTAAGTGTAGCTGGCATCGGCTCGGGTCCACTACAGCTCAGCCTTTGCATTTCTCCAGTTTTCTTTTCTTGCTTGTTCTTCGGTGTTTGGTGTCATTTCTGTCCCAACAGAGTGATGCCAAGTGATCCCGACACTGTTGGCAAAAATGGTGCTCAGGTATTGCGCCGAATTCCTTCCTTCAGCCCCATTTTGTTTCGGTGGTAGACATGCTTCTACCCCAGATCGTCCTTTTTCTTGTCATGTTGGCAACTCTTAATGGTATTAGTCATCAAGAAAGGGCAATGCCAGCAGACTCAGTTTCCCCGCTATCATTATTTCTTGGATGAGTACGGATATTTTCCATCCGCTTGATAATAATGTGGCAACGACATTTGTGTCCTGCTACATGGTTACCAAGTATGTCCTCGCCTCCAAGCTAGTCCAGGTTGCTCTCTGGCTAAGCTAGCCCTTGGTGTAGCGCTGGTTACACCCATTCTTCGACACATTTATTTGTCTTCGCGCACATCATCACAACATGTTAGATCGTAGAACCGGAGATCCCGCGAGACTTGTGTGCTTAAGTAGGCATGCATATTGTGTGACTACCAGTAATATGTGACATTGATTGTGTGTGAATTGATTGTTGTTGTGTGCTTTTGTTTAGTTGAGTTTTCTTTCGCTTCTTTCTTTTTGGGTCCCGGTGTTACATTATTTTTTCCCCTATAAAGTGTTGCTCATCAACCGACACCGGATCCGAAGAATCAGCAAGGAGTTCAAATATTTGGAAACTCAGCTAAACAGAATGGAATTCTCAGCCGACTGCAGTGAAATGGGGAATATCTGATTTTGAGGCTGATAATCAATTTTGCATTAGTGTGCACTCCTCACAACAGTACTGATAACTCAAGTCTACATCAGTACAAAATACTCACAGTAGTAATAGTCAAGTCAGCAGCAAGACAAGTCAGGTACGATATCAACGGTATATTTTCAGTCAAAGGTATGGATCATATACAAAATTTTGGCTCAGCAAGGCATGATGCTTGAAATATGTTATCATCTAAAATAAAGTCAGAATGTGATATGCTCAAGGAAGACAGTCAAACAAATTTTCTCATGCAAATAATCAGCCACAAAATATTATGGGCGTGTGTGTAGATTTCAGTCTGCATATTAGTATGAAGCTTTGGATGTAAGAAACTCAGTATTCTTCCACACGTTATCGGAAGAAATTTATGATGCAAGGCTCCTCAATTTTACTCAGCATGATATGTGAACAATTTCCGGTCCAAGATACCCGGTCTTTCTCAGCAAGATATCTCGGTAAAATCTTGTGACACATGAAAATGAATTTTTCTCAAGTACGGAACTCAGGATTCTCCAGCACAATAATCAGACCAAGCTTCGTGTGTAAGCTATAGAGCCTTCTTCTGCACGCTACCCGAACAAAAGCTTCGAGCAGAAGCTAACGAGTCTTCCTCAGCAAGCTACTCAGATGGCTTCTCTCGTAAGCCACTCAGTCCACGTCAGTACCACACTATTGCACCATCCTCAGTGATTATGCGGTGAGTTGCAGTATATGGCAGTACATCTCAAGAGTCAGATCGGCAATATTTTGGTCAGAAGTACAAGTCAGTCAAGGCACAGGTCTTCTTCAGAAATCAAATGTTTGGCTACATACCTTTCCACACATATGGTGAGCATGTACCCCCAGTCATATCAGTCACTCATATGAGATGTGGCAAGGATCCAACCGATATACCTAAGGAAAGTAAGGATTCAACAACCTCATGAGTAAAGTAAAGGAAAATAAGCAAAGATACATCTCATGAATTACAAGGATCGACAAGATTTGGGGATGACATCATAGAATCCACAGTCTTGACAATGGTCATCAAGGTCATTATTCCCGCACCAGACAAGGTCAGAAAAACAAGCACAAGGAATAATGTCAAAAATATTAATCACATCCATGGTCATACGAAGAATCAAGGACAGGCATGGCCAAGTTATGTCAGCAAGGTATCCTGACAAAGAAAATCATGAGTGTTAAAAGGTGAGACCGACAACAAAGGTATGATGATTTTGCATGACCATCAGGGTCCGGATACCCCAAGTCAGTTGGAGGCCATAATTCCATATGGATCCACAAAGACATGCACCTTCAGCGGCCTACTCTATTTACAAGGATTTTCATATCCCGCTGACCCGCTTGACATGGTTAGTGTGGAATATCCAAGTCTGTTCTGTCAGATCCAAGATTCCTTTGCAACCTCAATAGTTTGACCTCGGCGGCAATGTTAAAACATATCACAGCGTATTATCAAATATGGGTATACCGACAAAATGAGAAAGTCAAAAGCCGAATAATCAGCTCAGACCCGGTATACTCGCTGACGGAATCAAGTACACGGTCAGTCTGTCAGGAAAAGCATTTGTCCGTCAGCCCCCTGTCGGGCAAAGTCTCAAGATGTAAATATTTGAGGTATGACATAGCTATAACTCCATACACCTTTATATTGCTCATGATAGAAGGCAGTCAAATATCTGGTATATGCCACATGCTCGAGCCAAAGGAAATAAATCAAGATAAATCTGTGCCACCTATGAGTAGTCAGATCCCGTCAGAAGATGGCCATGATTAATTCTAAGCATTTATTGAACCCAGAAGTCTTGCATTTACTTGAAGCAACCCCATGACAGAAGTAAAAAGGTTTTCATGACCAAAGGAAAATTTATGCTCAGATCCATTGGATATCACCGCAGATACGAGAAAATTCACGCCAGCAAAAGGAAGTGGTATATGAGCAAAAACCCGTCAGAATTTGGGGAAAGGTGAAGCAAGCCACCCCAGAGCAAGGTAAGTTGATCATCTGAAATTCTTGGGGGAACAATAAATAAAGGAAAAAGGATACCCGAGTTGGAAACGGTATCCTCAAGTCATACTTGTTCCCAGAGCAACTAAATCTCGAGGACGAGATTTCTTTAAGGGGGTAAGAGTTGTAACTGAAGGAAATATGCCCTAGAGGCAATAATAAAGTTATTATTTATTTCCTTATGTCATGATAAATGTTTATTATTCATGCTAGAATTGTATTAACCGGAAACATGATACATGTGTGAATACATAGACAAACAGAGTGTCACTAGTATGCCTCTACTTGACTAGCTCGTTGATCATAGATGGTTATGTTTCCTAGCCATAGACAAAGAGTTGTCGTTTGATTAACGAGATCTCATCATTAGGAGAATGATGTGATTGACTTGACCCATTCCGTTAGCTTAGCACTTGATCGTTTAGTATGTTGCTATTGCTTTCTTCATGACTTATACATGTCCCTATGACTATGAGATTATGCAACTCCCGTTTACCGGAGGAACACTTTGTGTGCTACCAAACGTCATAACGTAACTGGGTGATTATAAAGGTGCACTACAGGTGTCTCCGAAGGTACTTGTTGGGTTGGCGTATTTCGAGATTAGGATTTGTCACTCTGATTGTCGGAGAGGTATCTCTAGGCCCACTCGGTAATACACATCATTATAAGCCTTGCAAGCATTGTAACTAATGAGTTAGTTGCGGGATGATGTATTACGGAACGAGTAAAGAGACTTGCCGGTAATGAGATTGAACTAGGTATTGAGATACCGACGATCGAATCTCGGGCAAGTAACATACCGATGACAAAGGGAACAACGTATGTTGTTATGCGGTTTGACCGATAAAGATCTTCGTAGAATATGTGGGAGCCAATGTGAGCATCCAGGTTCCGCTATTTGTTATTGACCGGAGACGTGTCTCGGTCATGTCTACATAGTTCTCGAACCTGTAGGGTCCGCACGCTTAAAGTTCGATGACGGTTATATTATTAGTTTATGTGTTTTGATGTACTGAAGGTAGTTCATAGTCCCGGATGTGATCACGGACATGACGAGGAGTCTCGAAATGGTCGAGACATAAAGATTGATATATTGGACGACTATGTTCGGACACCGAAATAGTTTCGGGGAGTATCGGGCATATACCGGAGTACCGGGGGGTTCCGGAACCCCCGGGGAGACTAATGGGCCTATTGGGCCCTAGTGGAGCAGAGGAGGGGCGCCCAAGGGCAGCCGCTCACCCCCTCCCCCCAGTCTGAATTGGACAAGGAGGGGGGCGGCGCCCCCCTTTCCTTTCCCCCCTCTGTCCTTCCCTCTCCTCTCCTACTCCCACATGGAAGGGGGAGTCCTACTCCCGGTGGGAGTAGGACTCCTGATGGGGCGCGCCAAGGGTGGCCGGGCCCCTCCCCCTCCTCCACTCCTTTATATACGGGGAGGGAGGCACCCCTTGGAGAGACAATAATTAATCTCTTGATCTCTTAGCCGTGTGCGATGCCCCTCTCCATCATATTCCACCTCGATCATATCGTAGCGGTGCTTAGGCGAAGCCCTGCGTCGGTAGAAACATCATCACCGTCATCATGCCGTCGTGCTGACAGAACTCTCCCTCAAAGCTTGGTTGGATCGGAGTTCGAGGGACGTCATCGAGTTGAACGTGTGCTGAACTCGGAGGTGCCGTGCGTTCGGTACTTGATCGATGGATCGTGAAGACGTACGACTACATCAACCGCATTGTGCTAACGCTTCCGCTTTCGGTCTACGAGGGTACTTGGACACACTCTCCCCTCTCGTTGCTATGCATGACCATGATCTTGCATGTGCGCAGGAACTTTTTTGAAATTACTACGTTCCCCAACAGTGGCATCCGAGCCTGGTTTTATGCGTAGATGTTATTTGCACGAGTAGAACACAAGTGAGTTGTGGGCGATACAAGTCATACTGCTTACCAGCATGTCACACTTTGGTTCGGCGGTATTGTTGGATGAAGCGGCCCGGACCAACATTACGCGTACGCTTACGCGAGACTGGTTCTACCAACGTGCTTTGCACACAGGTGGCTGGCGGGTGTCAGTTTCTCCAACTTTAGTTGAACCGAGTGTGGCTACGCCCGGTCCTTGAGAATGTTAGAACATCACTAACTTGAAGAACTATCGTTGTGGTTTTGATGCGTAGGTAAGAACGGTTCTTGCTCAGCCCGTAGCAGCCACGTAAAACTTGCAACAACAAAGTAGAGGACGTCTAACTTGTTTTTGCAGGGCATGTTGTGATGTGATATGGTCAAGGCATGATGCTATATTTTATTGTATGAGATGATCATGTTTTGTAACCTAGTTATCGGCAACTGGCAGGAGCCATATGGTTGTCGCTTTATTGTATGCAATGCAATCGCCCTGTAATTGCTTTACTTTATCACTAAGCGGTAGCGAAGTCGTAGAAGCAATAGATGGCGAGATGGCAACGATGCTATGATGGAGATCAAGGTGTCGCGCCGGTGACGATGGTAATCATGACGGTGCTTCGGAGATGGAGATCACAAGCACAAGATGATGATGGGCATATCATATCACTTATATTGATTGCATGTGATGTTTATCTTTTATGCATCTTATTTTGCTTTGATTGACGGTAGCATTATAAGATGATCTCTCACTAAATTTCAAGATAAAAGTGTTCTCCCTGAGTATGCACCGCTCCAAAGTTCGTCGTGCCCAGACACCACGTGATGATCAGGTGTGATAAGCTCTACGTCCATCTACAACGGGTGCAAGCCAGTTTTGCACACGCAGAATACTCAGGTTAAACTTGACGAGCCTAGCATATGCAGATATGGCCTCGGAACACTGAGACCGAAAGGTCGAGCATGAATCATACGGTAGATATGATCAACATATTGATGTTCACCATTAAAAACTACTCCATTTCACGTGATGATCGGTTATGGTTTAGTTGATTTGGATCACGTGATCACTTAGATGTTTAGAGGGATGTCTATCTAAGTGGGAGTTCTTAAGTAATATGATTAATTGAACTTAAATTTATCATGAACTTAGTACCTGATAGTATTTTGCATGTCTATGTTTGTTGTAGATAGATGGCTCGTGCTGTTGTTCCGTTGAATTTTAATGCGTTCCTTGAGAAAGCAAAGTTGAAAGATGATGGTAGCAATGATGCGGACTTGGTCCGTGATCTGAGGATTATCCTCATTGATGCACAGAAGAATTATGTCCTTGATGCACCTCTAGGTGACAGACCTATTGCAGGAGCAGATGCAGACATTATGAACGTTTGACAAAGCTTGGTATGATAACTACTTGATAGTTTAGTGCACCATGCTTTACGGCTTAGAACCGGGACTTCAAAAATGTTTTGAACACCACGGAGCATATAAGATGTTCCAAGAGTTGAAATTGGTATTTCATACTCATGCCCGTGTTGAGAGGTATGAGACCTCTGACAGTACTTTGGCTACAAGATGGAGGAGAATTGCTCAGCTAGTGAGCATGTGCTCAGAATGTCTGAGTACTACAGTCACTTGAATCAAGTGGGAGTTAATCTTCCAGATAATATAGTGATTGACAGAGTTCTCTAATCACTATCACCAAGTTACTAGAACTTCGTGATGAACTATAATATGCAAGGGATAATGGAAACGATTCCCAAGCTCTTCGTGATGCTGAAATCGACGAAGGTAGAAATCAAGAAAAACATCAAGTGTTGATGGTTGACAAGACCACTAGTTTCAAGAGAAGGGCAAAGGGAAGAAAGGGGAACTTCCAAAGATCGGCAAGCAAGTTGCCGCTCCCGTGAAGAAGCCCAAAGCTAGACGCAAGCTTGAAACTGAGTGCTTCTACTGCAAAAGAATTAGTCACTGGAAGCGGACTGCCCCAAGTATTTGGTGGATAAGAAGGATGGCAAAGTGAACAAAGCTATATTTGATATACATGTTATTGATGTGTACTTTACTAGTGTTTATAGCAACCCCGCGGTATTTGATACTAGTTCAGTTGCTAAGAGTAGTAACTCAAAATGGGAGTTGCAGAATGAACAGAAACTAGTTAAGAGTGAAGTGACGATGTGTGTTGGAAGCAGTTCCAAGATTGATATGATCATCATCGCACACTCCCTATACTTTCGGGATTAGTGTTGAACCTAAATAAATGTTATTTGGTGTTTGCATTGAGCATGAATATGATTTGATCATGTTTGTTGCAATACGGTTATTCATTTAAATTAGAGAATAATTGTTGTTCTGTTTACATGAATAAAACCTTCTATGGTCATACACCCAATGAAAATGGTTTGTTCGATCTCGGTTGTAGTAATACACATATTCATAATATTGAAGCCAAAAGATGCAAAGTTAATAATGATAGTGCAACTTATTTGTGCCACTGCCATTTAGGTCATATTGGTGTAAAGCGTATGAAGAAACTCCATGCTGATGGGTTTTTGGAATCACTTGATTATGAATCACTTGATGCTTGCGAACCATGCCTCATGGGCAAGATGACTAAGACTCCGTTCTCTGGAACAATGGAGCGAGCAACTGACTTATTGGAAATAATACATATTGATGTATGCGGTCCGATGAGTGTTGAGGCTCGCGGCGGGTATCGTTATTTTCTGAACTTCACGGATGATTTGAGCGGATATGGGTATATCTACTTGATGAAACATAAGTCTGAAACATTTGAAAAGTTCAAAGAATTTCAGAGTGAAGTGGAAAATCATCGTAACAAGAAAATAAAGTTTCTGCGATCTGATCGTGGAGGAGAATATTTGAGTTACGAGTTTGGTCTACATTTGAAACAATGCGAAATAGTTTCGCGACTCACACCTCCCGGAACACCACAGCGTAATAGTGTGTCCGAACGCCGTAATCATACTTTACTAGATATGGTGCGATCTATGATGTCTCTTACTGATTTACCGCTATCGTTTTGGGGTTATGCCTTAGAGACGGCCGCATTCACGTTAAATAGGGCACCATCAAAATCCGTTGAGACGACGCCTTATGAACTATGGTTTAGCAAGAAACCGAAGTTGTCGTTTCTTAAAGTTTGGGGCTGCGATGCTTATGTGAAAAAGCTTCAACCTGATAAGCTCGAACCCAAATCGGAGAAATGTGTCTTCATAGGATACCCAAAGGAAACTGTTGGGTACACCTTCTATCACAGATCCGAAGGCAAGACATTCGTTGCCAAGAATGGATCCTTTCTAGAGAAGGAGTTTCTCTCGAAAGAAGTGAGTGGGAGGAAAGTAGAACTTGATGAGGTAACAGTACCTGCTCCTTTATTGGAAAATAGTTCATCACAGAAACCGGTTCCTGTGACGTCTACACCAATTAGTGAGGAACTTAATGATGATGATCATGAAACTTCAGATCAAGTTGTTACTGAACTTTTAGGTCAACTAGAGTAAGATCCGCACCAGAGTGGTACGGTAATCCTGTTCTGGAGGTCATGTTACTAGACCATGACGAACCTACGAACTATGAAGAAGAGATGGTGAACCCAGATTCCGCAAAATGGCTAGAGGCCATGAAATCCGAGATGGGATCCATGTATGAGAACAAAGTAAGGACTTTGGTTGACTTGCCCGATGATCGGCAAGCCATCGAGAATAAATGGATCTTCAAAAAGAAGACTGACGCTGACGGTAATGTTACTGTCTATAAAGCTCGACTTGTTGCAAAAGGTTTTCGACAAGTTCAAGGGATTGACTACGATGAGACCTTCTCACCCGTAGCGATGCTTAAGTCTGTCTGAATCATGTTAGCAATTGCCGCATTTTATTATTATGAAATTTGGCAAATGGATGTAAAAACTACATTCCTGAATGGATTTTTGGAAGAAGAGTTGTATATGATGCAACCGGAAGGTTTTGTCGATCCAAAGGGAGCTAACAAAGTGTGCAAGCTCCAGCGATCCATTTATGGACTGGTGCAAGCCTCTTGGAGTTGGAATAAACGTTTTGATAGTGTGATCAAAGCACATGGTTTTATACAGACTTTTGGAGAAGCCTGTATTTACAAGAAAGTGAGTGGGAGCTCTGTAGCATTTCTGATATTATATGTGGATGACATGTTGATTGGAAATAATATAGAATTTCTGGATAGCATAAAAGGATATTTGAATAAGAGTTTTTCAATGAAGGACCTCGGTGAAGCTGCTTATATATTGGGCATCAAGATCTATAGAGATAGATCGAGACGCTTAATTGGACTTTCACAAAGCACATACCTTGACAAATTTTTGAAGAAGTTCAAAATGGATCAAGCAAAGAAAGGGTTCTTGCCTGTGTTACAAGGTGTGAAGTTGAGTAAGACTCAATGCCCGACCACCGCAGAAGTTAGAGAGAAAATGAAAGATGTTCCCTATGCTTCAGCCATAGGCTCTATCATGTATGCAATGCTGTGTACCAGACCTGATGTGTGCCTTGCTATTAGTTTAGCAGGGAGGTACCAAAGTAATCCAGGACAGCGGTCAAGAACATCCTGAAATACCTGAAAAGGACTAAGGATATGTTTCTCGATTATGGAGGTGACAAAAGGTTCGTCGTAAAGAGTTACGTCGATGCAAGTTTTGACACTGATCCAGATGACTCTAAGTCTCAATCTGGATACATATTGAAAGTGGGAGCAATTAGCTAGAGTAGCTCCGTGCAGAGCATTGTTGACATAGAAATTTGCAAAATACATACGGATCTGAATGTTGCAGACCCGTTGACTAAACTTCTCTCACAAGCAAAACATGATCACACCATAGTACCCTTTGGGTTTTAATCACATAGCGATGTGAACTAGATTATTGACTCTAGTAAACCCTTTGGGTGTTGGTCACATGACGATGTGAACTATGGGTGTTAATCACATGGTGATGTGAACTATTGGTGTTAAATCACATCGCGATGTGAACTAGATTATTGACTCTATTGCAAGTGGGAGACTGAAGGAAATATGCCCTAGAGGCAATAATAAAGTTATTATTTATTTCCTTATGTCATGATAAATGTTTATTATTCATGCTAGAATTGTATTAACCGGAAACATGATACATGTGTGAATACATAGACAAACAGAGTGTCACTAGTATGCCTCTACTTGACTAGCTCGTTGACCAAAGATGGTTATGTTTCCTAGCCATAGACAAAGAGTTGTCGTTCAATTAACGAGATCACATCATTAGGAGAATGATGTGATTGACTCAACCCATTCCGTTAGCTTAGCACTTGATCGTTTAGTATGTTGCTATTGCTTTCTTCATGACTTATACATGTTCCTATGACTATGAGATTATGCAACTCCCGTTTACCGGAGGAACACTTTGTCTGCTACCAAACGTCACAACGTAACTGGGTGATTATAAAGGTGCTCTACAGGTGTCTCCGAAGGTACTTGTTGGGTTGGCGTATTTCGAGATTAGGATTTGTCACTCCGATTGTCGCAGAGGTATCTCTGGGCCCACTCAGTAATACACATCATTATAAGCCTTGCAAGCATTACAACTAATGAGTTAGTTGCGGGATGATGTATTACGGAACGAGTAAAGAGACTTGCCGGTAACGAGATTGAACTAGGTATTGAGATACCGACGATCGAATCTCGGGCAAGTAACATACTGATGACAAAGGGAACAACGTATGTTGTTATGCGGCTTGACCTATAAAGATCTTCGTAGAATATGTGGGAGCCAATATGAGCATCCAGGTTCCGCTATTGGTTACTGACCGGAGACGTGTCTCGGTCATGTCTACATAGTTCTCGAACCCGCAGGGTCCGCACACTTAAAGTTCGATGACAGTTATATTATGAGTTTATGTGTTTTGATGTACCGAAGGTAGTTCGGAGTCCCGGATGTGATCACAGACATGACGAGGAGTCTCGAAATGTTCGAGACATAAAGATTGATATATTGGACGACTATGTTCGGACACCGGAATAGTTTGGGGGAGTATCGGGCATATACCGGAGTACCGGGGGGTTACTAGAACCCCCCCTGGGAGACTAATGGGCCTATTGGGCCCTAGTGGAGAAGAGGAGGGGCGGCCAAGGGGCAGCCGCGCGCCCCCTCCACCCCTAGTCCGAATTGGACAAGGAGGGGGGCGGCGCCCCCCCTTTCCTTCCCCCCCTCTCCTTCCCTCTCCTCTCCTACTCCCACATGGAAGGGGGGGTCCTACTCCCGGTGGGAGTAGGACTCCTCATGGGGGGCGCCAAGGGTGGCTGGCCCCCTCCCCCTCCCCCTCCTCCACTCCTTTATATACGGGGAGGGAGGCACCCCTTGGAGAGACAACAATTGATCTCTTGATATCTTAGCCGTGTGCGGTGCCCCCTCCACCATATTCCACCTCGATCCTATCGTAGCGGTGCTTAGGCGAAGCCCTGCGTCGGTAGCAACATCATCACTGTCATCACGCCGTCGTGCCGACAGAACTCTCCCTCAAAGCTCGGCTGGATCGGAGTTCGAGGGACGTCATCGAGTTGAACGTGTGCTGAACTCGGAGGTGCCGTGCGTTCGGTACTTGATCGGTTGGATCGTGAAGACGTACGACTACATCAACCGCGTTGTGCCAACTCTTCCGCTTTCGGTCTACGAGGGTACGTGGACACACTCTCCCCTCTCGTTGCTATGCATCACCATGATCTTGCGTGTGCGTAGGAATTTTTTTGAAATTACTACGTTCCCCAACAGTAACAGCCTAGATTTTGGCCCTTTTCTTTTTCTTTTGATTTATTTGGTTTTTGCTCTGTTTTCCTTTTTCGAGTGGTTCTGTGGCCTTGCCACCTGGGAAATCATCCTCACGCCCCCTCCCAAGTGGCTCGGCATTCTCAAAACCTTGCCAAGATCATGTCACTTCACTCCTTGACCAAACCCTAAAATCTTTTCTATGGAATATTCCTTTTTTTCTATTAAAGGAATAACCCTGTCTTGCCTAGGTTGTGAAGCAACCTATATTTCTGTCCATCCAAAAATTCCCAAATAATTCTCATAATTCCTTTGGGTCATATATTGCTCAAATATGCCCAAACTTTCCTATCCTAGCCCAAGAATAATTCTCCAATAATTATTCTTCATTTCTGTTCAGTGTGGCTTTCTGTGAAGGAAGTGCCACCTATCCAATCTTGTTTGCTCCCAAACATGTTGGGCATTCTTTTATGTCCAAATAATTGCCTCATGCCAAAATTCAAATTTAGTGATTTTTCAAAGTTTCTGTCCAAATAGAAGCTTTCTGAAGGAAGTGCAAGCTAGGGTTATCCAAATGAGTTGGAATTTTGCATGCCTCTTCATGTGCTCATATAATTACCCTCCTCCAAATTTCAGCTCCATTAAATCATCTATGTGAGCACATGACCAAATCTTTGATTCTGGCAATATTTTCAGGTTGTGAAGCAAGTGCATTTTATATTGCTTCAAAAATCCTGATAAATTACTAGATCATGCTCCTACCTATATAACTTCTCTCCACAAAATTTGGCACCATTTCACCTTGCCAATATTTCTCTAAAATTATTGCAAGTTTCTGGTCAGCAAGGATGTTTGTGAAGCAAGTACCATTTTGGTGAATCCAATTGGTATGAAACTTTTAAAGCATCTTTATATGATAAAATCACTAAGCCTTGCCAAATTTCAGCCCATGTGGCATCGCCATGTGAGTGCACCTTCCTGATCAAGTTTTTGGACCATTTTGGTCAGTTGCAAAGCAACTACATTAAATCTTGATCCAAATATCCTCAAAGTTACCAGGATGAAAGTCCTTCTTACCCTAAACCTCACAGACAACTCCATTGCTCCCAGTGACCTTCCTGTTGATCACCGGTGCTCACCCAAGTTTACTGCAGTAAACTTCAGAGAGTGATTACCATTTAACCATAGCAGTTTTCACCGAACTACCACCGTAGTTGAGACCTACCCTGGAAGAACTTACCCGTAGACAACAATGTCCAGCCCATCTTCCCCGCTACATGCAAGTGCACGCGGTGACCACGTTAATGGCATCACTGTGTGCACGCTCTGTGTGCACTAGCCGCATCCAGTGGCCGTTTGTGCTGCGGCACCTCCTCCTCTCATCGCCTTCGCGCGCGTGACCATGTTCATTGTCTTCCTCTCGTCATCGCCGTTCCCCTGGACCCCTCTCCACCTCCGTCGGTTTCCTCACCGACGCTCGCCAACGCTCGCCCATGGGTGCACTATGCTCCGTTTGGCTCCGAGCTCGTTTCGGCCTCTTCCTCTGCTCTCCGGCGTGGCCTACCCCTCCGTGAGCTCTGAATCAATAGCTCATCGTGTTCCCGCGCCCTCCCGTGCTCGCTGGCCATCGCCAGAGCCTCGGCCGGACGTGCCTGGCGGCACCCGAGCCCATCCCTCTTGCCCGCCTATATATAGGCCTCCCACGAGCCATTCGAGCACACCAGCAACCTCGCCTCACTCTCTCAGCCCTCCCCAACCCCTCCGTCGAGCCCTGGAGCGCTCCCTGCCTGCCATCGCCGCCATGGCCGCCTATGGTCTCCGCCTAAATTCAGGCAACGTCGAGCCCCTCCCTCTCTCCTACCACCACCCTTCAACTCACTGAGCTCCGGCGATTTCCCCCATCCACTTCCCTCGCTGCCGGAGCAACCTCAGCGTCGTACCCATCGGTGGCCGAACCTGCCATCCGCCATGTTCAACATCCTGTTCCTTCCAGTGCTCTCCGGAGAGCGTAACCCCTCCAGTCGGGTGCGCCACTCCGCGCCGTTCATCTCGGTGATTGGAGCTCCGCCTGAGGTGGACCCAGCCACCGGGACGGGCGCCGGCGCCGGCGTTCCCTCCTCTGCCCTGCGCGCGGCATCGGGGAAAGAAGAAGGAGGAGCGGGAGGAGGGAGCTGACCACGCGTGGACCCCGCGGCCCCACGCATCAGTGGCTCGGTAAGCCGGCCCCGCCTTTGCCACGCTGGATAAGTGGAGGCGTAATCCATTGGATTACGTCTTCGCTTATCGAAAGCGTATTACCCTTCTAGTTCAGCCCAGAGTGCGTTTTCGCTTCTAGAAAACGTATTTCCTTCTAATACGCTTTCTGTTTTTCTGTCCAGGCCCTGTTTCAAAATATTTTCATTACAGATAGGTCCCTGGCAGAAAACACTTCATATCTTTTTACACATAGCTCCAAATCAGGTGAATCCAAAGCCCACTTTTTTGTTTCGTCGAGCCCGTTCCGATGGAAGCATTTTCTCCATGTTTTGACATTCTGAAAATGACCATTATGCCCTTGCCCTTAATCAGCCCCTCCGGGAGAGTACGTTTTTCGGCGATCCTTTCCGTGAGTTTCTCGCACTTTCTCCCGATCATTTCTTCCACCCCAGGCAAGCCACACCCTCCATTTGCATCACTATAATGCAGTGACATGGTTTAATCTATTTGAACTTGTTTAAAATATTGCTTTAGCTACATGACTTTGTGCATGGCATTTTCTCGGAGTATTATTTTGATCTTGTTGTTGCCATGCTATTGTCTGGATTACTAGGAGTTATGTTTGTAGTTGATGAGTATCATGCTGCCATTGGAGTATTAGTGGTTGATATTATGATTTTTTCATGATGATATCTGTTATTATATTTTGGAGTGTTACTTTGGATGTCATGCTGCCTTTGGATTATTAGTGGTTAGTATGATTATTTTCATGATGGTAGTCGATGTTCTGTTACTGTTGCTTGGAGTATTAATTTCGGAGATGATGTTTACGTGTGGATCTTAGCTGGATAGCTTTGTTCTTGTTATTGGAGTAGTAGAGTTATTGTTTTCAGATTCATCATGATAGAAATGTTATGCTATCCTTGGAGTATTTCGATATGATGATATTATGCTCAGATTATTTGTTAGATATTGTTATGACTTGGATTATAGTATGATAGTTGATATCGGAGTATCAGTTATCACAGTTATATTTTTGGGGATAAATTCCGTCATTAAGTTGGTCAGGTGCCACCGAACCGGACTTACTCCAGTGCAACCACATTTGCCTTTATGGGAAGGCCCTAATGCGATGCTATTGCCGTGTCTCTCGCCGGTGCCTCCAACGAGGGAAGGTTATGGGTGTGCGCTACCCTTATCAGGTAGGCGGACATAAGCCTTGTGTGCCCGTAGTTGGATTTTGCGCGCTTTTGTCCCCGTTTTGGGACCGTTTTTGTTTGCCACGACGGTGGCCGTTGGTGCCTTCGGTAGGCACGGGGCCACCCAGGACTGAACCCAAAGGGGGTGTTGGTCGGAGTGGCCGGGAGAGTGTCATGGCAGTAGATCGATTTTGTTGGAACGCCGTTGGTCCACCCGAATGGGAGTGCGAGGCCATGGGTTCCGTGGTGTGGGTACAGTGCGCTACCTCTGCAGAGTGTGTTTGTTTAAACTATCGATAGCCGCGTCCTCGGTCATGGGCATGGGTTAGTACTAGGTCACACCGTTCGATGAACACTCACATGACGGAATGACTTATAGGTGATTTATATGTTGATATTTTGAGCAGTACAGATTGGCAGGATGTTGATGATGATGTTGGAGACCAAGTGTTGGTCATGGTTGTGATCGCCGGAAAGATCACCATTTGGTTACAAGACCACGAGGTTGGTCCATTTGTGATCCGTGAATGATCATCGTTTGGTTTTGATCACAAGGTGATCGAGATGGTATATTGCTTGGCCGGTTAGCCAAGAGAGATATGGTTATGGAGATCTAAGATGGCGATTTATCAATATTGTATCAGTTTCATACCATGCTTAGTAGTTGCTTCATCTTGGTAGTTGTTAATTAATTAACCTGTTAATGCTATGTTATTGTCTTGCCTTGATGTTTATGGTTGTTGTGAGCTTGCAAGTACATTCAATGTACTGACCTGGCGTGTCATGCCAGATTGCAGGTGATGCCATGATTGCTTGATTGCTTGTCGAGGTTGCCGTGCGTGCGAGCTAGATCGTGTCCCAGCCAGAGTCCTTGCGGAGTGGAGATTCACCACCTTCGTCGTTGTTCCGCTGCTAGAAGTATTCCGCTGCTACGAGTTGTTTCGCTGCTAGCATAGAGCAAGTGTAGTATCGCAGGCGTAGTGTCGCCGTGCTGATGTGCTTCTTTGTAACATCAGACCCTTGTGTTATTATTCTTGTAATAAGAGCTGATTTGTTCTAGGTCAAGCAGTGTTGTATTCTAGAGACTTCTCCTCGATCTCTGGGCTGGAATACGGGGTGTTCCGGTTTCTCTGAGCCGGGGTGCCACACATCTGGGACCCACCGGAAGGGCCTCTGTATTTCACGAAAAAAACATGCCCCCCGCTGACAGGTCAGACCCACCAGCTATCTTCGCACACAAGGAAGTGCCTCCTTATTACGCACAAAAAAATGAATACTCCCCCTGCCAGCTGGAACCCAACATCATGGGAGGCTGACTTGTGGGCCTACCAAGTTGACGGGGATGGAGGGCTTTATCAACTCATCATGGGAGGCTGACTTGTGGGCCTACCAAGTTGACGGGGATGGAGGGCTTTATCAACTTAGTCAATATGAACGATTCTAGCTCCAGTTACCGTATGATGTTCATCCAACGGCAGTAGTGCTTCTTCAACCTCTGGTCTTCTTGCTCCAGCCGCCCAAACCAGCGCCGGTCGTGCCGCGTGCTCCTACCTCCCGTGGCCGGCTGCGATGCCGCGGAGGCCTCACCGCCCCCTACTACTCGCACGCTGACCAGGGCATCCCTCTACTCACCCACACCCCTGTTATTCTGCGGCGACGGCAGCCTCACACCGCAGCCGAACCAGTGAACCCTCGTGCTCCTCTCCGCATGGGCATCCACTGTCGCGTCTTCCCCGGCTCCGTGTCGTTCCCTTCCTAGGCCTCGCCGTCGTCCACCGCCCTGGTGCTCTCAGCGCGGCATGGTCAACATGGTCAACGACCGATATGCATCTGAAGTGGACTGTGCGTGGAGAGGCTGACAGCTGGGTCCACGGCCGCACGCAAGGAAATGCCTCCTTATTACGCGCAAAATAATGATTCCTCCACCTGACATCTAGGACCCACCGAAAGGGCCTCTGTATTTCGTGAAAAAAACGTTACCGCCGCTGACAGCTTGGACCCACCAGCTATATCTTCGCACGCAAGGAAGTGCCTCCTTATTACGCACAAAAAAATGAATACTCCCCCTGCTAGCTGGGACCAGTATATTGGCAGGCTGACTTGTGGGCCTACTAAGTTGACAGGGAGGGAGGGCTTTGTCAACTTAGTCAATATGCACGATTCTAGCTCCAGTGACCGTACGATGTCCATCCAACGGCCGTAGTGCTTCTTCAACCTCTGGTCTTCTTGCTCCAGCCGCCCAAACCAGCGCCGGTCGTGCCTCGTGCTCCTGCCTCCCGTGGCCGGCTGCGATGCGGCGGAGGCCTCACCGCCCCCTACTACTCCCACCGCTGGCTAGGCCATCCATCTACTCAACCACACACCCTGTTATTTTGCAGCGACGGCAGCCTCACACCGTAGCGAACCAGTGAACCCTCGTACTCCTCTACACGTGGGCATCCACTGTCGCGTCTTCCCCGGCTCCGCGTCGTCCCCTTCCTAGGCCTCGCCGTCGTCCACCGCCCTGGTGCTCTCAGCGCGGCATGGTCAACACGGTCAAGGAACGACTTCCATCGGAGGAGTACTGTACGTGGAGAGGCTGACAGTTGGGTCCACGGCAGCCGCAAGGAAGTGCCTCCTTATTACGCGGAAAATAATTATACCTCCACCTGACAGCAGGGACCCACCGGATGGTCCACCGTATTTGGCGAAAAAACGTTTCCCCCTGACTGCTGGGACCCACCGGACGGGCCACCGTATTTCGCGAAAAAAAGTTCCCCCCGCTATCAGCTCGGACCCACCGGATGTGCCTCCTTATTATGCACAAAAAAAATGAATACTCCCCCTACTAGTTGGGACCCACCTTGGTGGGTGGCTGACTAGTGGGCCTACTTAGTTGACGGGGACGGAGTGCTTTGTCAACTTAGTCAATATGAACGATTCTAGCTCCAGTGACCGTACGATGTCCATCCAACGGCTGTAGTGCTTCTTCAACCTCTGGTCTTCTTGCTCCAGCCGCCCAAAGCAGCGCCGGTCGTGCCGCATGCTCCTGCCTCCCGTGGCCGGCTGTGCTGCCGCGGAGGCCTCAGCGCCCCCTACTATTCCCATCGCTGGCCAGGCCCTGCGGCCACGCAGCCTCACACCGCAGCCGAACCAGTGAACCCTAGTACTCCTCTCCGCGCGGGCTTCCACTGCCGCGTCTTCCCTGGCTCCGCGTCGTCCCCTTCCTAGGCCTCGCCGTCGTCCACCGCCCTGGTGCTCTCGACGCGGCGTGGTCAACGTTGTCAAGGAACGACTTCCATGGGAAGAGTACTGTACGTGGAGAGGCTGACAGCTGGGTCCACGGCCGCAACAAGGAAGTGCCTCCTTATTACACGCAAAATAATTATTCCTCCACCTGACAGCGGGGACCCACCAGACAGGCCACCATATTTCATGAAAAAAACATTTCCCCCTGACTGCTGGGACCCACCGGCTACATCTTCGCACGCAAGGAAGTGCGTCCGGGCAAAAAAAAATGATTCGCCCCCCTGACTGCTGGGACCCACCAGCTACATCTTCGCACGCAAGGAAGTGCCTGGCAGTCGGGACCCACCTCATCGAAGCGTATGTAGCGTTGTCATTCTGGTCGCGAACGTGTACGTACATACTGGTCGATGTAGAGGCGCGCACGTGTCGTAGCAGAGGCGCGCACGTAGCATGTACACATACGTACATCGGCCAGGGTGCAAGAAAGTAAATACGGCCACATACGCACATACGGGCGGGGTCTCGAACGCCTACTCGCGCGTACGTACGGCCAGGGCTCATGTACATGGCTGGGTCGGAACGGAGAAACCGCGTCATCGTCGTGTTCATGGGGAGCCAACCGGCTGGGTCGGAACGGAATGCGTCGTCATGTTGATCGGGAGGGCTTGGACGGAACAGCCGACGGAAACGAGGCCTGGCGTACCGTAGAATGGAGGAAACGACCTTGTGTTCGACCGGCCACGGTCGAAACGGGATCCTGTTCATCAGGAGGGGTCTGGCGTACCGCAAAATGGAGGAAACAGACCTCGTACGGTCGAAACGGGGGTCCTGTTGATCGGGAGGGGTGTGGCGTACCGCAAAACGGAGGAAACAGACTTGTGTTGGAGCGCTACGGTCGAAACAGGGGTCCTGTTCATCGGGAGGGATGTGGCGCACCGCAAAACGGGACTCCACGGGATACTGTTCATCTCCACCGTCGACCCCCTCCAGCCTCCACGGGCTACTGTTCATCCACCGTCGACCTCCTCCAGCCTCCACCTACGACTGTTCATCCACGGGCTCCTGTTCATCCAGCCTCCATCGCGCGCTACTCCATCGGCTACTGTTCAACCAGCCCTCTCCACGGGCTCATGTTCAACCACCCCTCCACGGGCTACTGTTCATCCAGCCCTCCACCATCTACTGTTCATCCTGCCCTCCACGGGGTGGTCCTGTTCATCCAGCCCTCCACGGGGTCCTGTTCATCCAGCCCCAACCGGCTCGATCGATCGGGGTCCTGTTCATCCAGAGGCAACACCACGGGGTCCTGTTCATCCACCCCCACCTGGAACTGTTCATCCAAACCCCCCCACCAACGCTCACTGTTCATCCAGAGGCAGCATCGATCGGCTTCAGTTAGCAGCAGTAGCGAAGGAATCGCTCGATTAGGTTCAGTTAACAGCCATCGATCGATCGCTCGGGTTCAGTAACGCGTAGCCTGCAGTGCAATCGCTCGGGTTCAGTTAGAGCCCAACGCCTCGCACCCACGCGCGTGTGTGTACGAGAGAAACGCGCATCGCTCGGCCCCGACCACCCACCGTAACCGGGAACACCCCGATATTTTCCTCGCCATCGCTTCTACCACGGTTTGTCCCGTCATGGACGGCCCAAAGAATGTCATGCAGCTGCGTCTCCGGCCCGCCCAGGACGAAAAGCCCATTTTCTGTCATGATTTTTTGTCATAGAAGTAGGACCCCACCACATCTCTGATGATACCGGGTTTCGTCACAATTATCATCACAGAAGTGTCATAAGTATGACCAAAAAAAATTCGTTCGGCCCAAAATGTCACGGATGTCTTTTTTTTTGTAGTGCAAGCATCATACAAGGTTATACCACGGAGGAGGTGGTTGAGTTTTGCACCGAATACATGAAACAAAGACCTATAGGTTTGCCCCTCTCTCTCCACGAGGGAAGGCTGAAAGGTAAGCCGGTCCTTGCTGGCACGCAAATGGCTGCATGATACGTCTCCAACATATCTATAATTTTTATTGTTCCATGCTGTTATATTATCAATCTTGGATGTTTTATAATCATTTTATATCATTTTTTGGTACTAACCTATTGACATAGTGCCAAGTGCCAGTTGTTGTTTTCTGCATTTTTTACATCGTAGAAAATCAATACCAAACGGAGTCCAAATGCAACGAAACTTTATGGAGATTTTTTATGGACCAGAAGACACCCAATGGGCCAAGGCAGCGCCTGGGGGTGCTCCGAGGGGAGCACAACCCACCAAGGCGCGCCCTGGTGGGTTGTGCCCACCTCAGGTGCCCCCCGGACCGCCTCTTTGCTCTATAAATACCCCAATATTCCAGAAACCCTAGGGGAGTCGACGAAAATCAATTCCAGCCGCCGCAGAGTCCAGAACCACCAGATCCAATCTAGACACCATCATGGAGGGGTTCACCACTTCCATTGGTGCCTCTCCAATGATGCGTGAGTAGTTCTTTGTAGACCTTCGGGTCCGTAGCTAGTAGCTAGATGGCTTCCTCTCACTCGCTGAATTCTCAATACAATGGTCTCTTGGAGATCCATATGATGTAACTCTTTTTACGGTGTGTTTGTTAGGATCGGATGAACTTTGAGTTTATGATCAGATCTATCTTTTTATATCCATGAAAGTTATTTGAGTTTCTTTGATCTCTTATATGCATGATTTCTATAGCCTCGTATTTCTTCTCCGATATTTGGGTTTTGTTTGGCCAACTTGATCTATTTATCTTGCAATGGGAAGTGGTGCTTTGTAGTGGGTTCGATCTTACGGTGCCTGATCCCAGTGATAGAAGGGGAACCGACACGTATGTATTGTAGCTACTAAGGATAAAACGATGGGGTCTATCTCTACATAGATAGATCTTGTCTACATCATGTCATCGTTCTTATTGCATTACTTCATTTCTCCATGAACTTAACACACTAGATGCATGCTGGATAGCGGTCGATGTGTGGATTAATAGTAGTAGATGGAGGCAGGAGTCGGTATATTAATCTTGGACGTGATGCCTATGTAATGATCATTGCCTGGATATCGTCATGATTATTTGAAGTTCTATCAATTGCCCAACAGTAATTTGTTTACCCACCGTTTGCTATTTTCCTCGAGAGAAGCCACTAGTGAAACCTACGGCCCCCGGGTTTCTTTCTCATATTATTTGCTTTTGCGATCTACTTTTCCTTTGCTTTTATTTTCAAATCTATTAAACCAAAAATACAAAAATACCTTGCTGTGTTTTATTCTTATTTATTTTATTTGGCATTCAATCTATCAATCTACTACAATTTTATTCACGTATGTTTGCCTTTCTTGAGGCACCGCTACCCGTAAGGGATTGACAACCCCTTTTACACGTCGGGTTGCGAGTATTTGCTATTTGTGTGCAGGGTCTATTTACGTTGTGTTGCTTGGTTCTCCTACTAGTTCGATAACCTTGGTCTCATAACTGAGGGAAATACCTACCGCCGCTGTGCTGCATCATCCCTTCCTCTTTGCAGAAATACCGACGTAGCTTCAAGCCGCATCAAAAGGAATTTCTCGCGCCATTGCCGGGGAGGATATTCAAGATATACCGGGTTCCTAATCACAAATCTCATCTCCTCGCAATTTACATTATTTGCCATTTGCCTCTCGTTTTCCTCTCCCCCACTTCACAAAAAATTGCCATTTTATCCGCCCCTCTTTTACGTTCGCCGTTTTCTTGCCGGATCTGTTTTTGAGTGCAATCTTGTTGCATATTCATCATGACTCAAGAGAACACCAAGTTGTGTGATTTCTCAAATACCAACAACAATGATTTTATTGGCACTCCGATTGCTCCTTCTGCCACTAGTGCGGAGTCTTGTGATATTAATACCGCTTTGCTGAATCTTGTTATGAAAAATCAATTTTCTGGTACTCCTAATGAGGATGCCGTGTCCCATCTTAATACCTTCGTGGAATTATGCGATATGCAAAAGAAAAACGATGTGGACAATGATGTTGTGAAGATCAAATTATTTCTGTTTTCTTTGCGTGATTCTACAAAAAAATGGTTTTCTTCTTTGCCTCGCAATAGTATCGATTCTTGGAATAAGTGCAAGGATGCTTTTATCACTAAGTATTTTTCGCCCGCAAAAATTATTCCCCTTAGAACCCAGATCATGAATTTCAAGCAACTTGAACATGAGGATGTTGCACAATCTTGGGAAAGGATGAAAATGATGCTAAGGAATTGCCCAACTCATGGGTTAAATCTTTGGATGATCATACAAATTTTTTATGCGGGTTGAATTTTGTTTCTTGTAATCTTTTAGATTCCACCGCGGGTGGTACTTTTATGGAAATTACTTTGGGTGAAGCCACCAAATTGCTTGATAATATTATGGCAAATTATTCACAATGGCATATCGAAAGAGCTCCTACTAGTAAAAAAGTTAATTCGGTTAATGAAATTTCTTCTTTGAGTGAAAACGTTGATGCTCTTATGAAATTGGTTGCTAGTAAAGGTGCTCCTATTGATTTTAATGATATGCCTTTGTCTACTTTGATTGAGAAAACTAGTGATGACGTAGATGTGACTTTTATCTCTTGAAATAATTTCAACAACAATGCTTATAGAGGTAATTTTAATTCTATGCCTTTTCCTAGTAATTCCTCTAATAATAATGGTAATTCCTATGGAAATCCTTCTTATAATAATAGTAGGAACACCTCTGATCTTGAGAACAATATTAAGGAATTTATCAACACGCAAAAGGTTTTCAACACTACCATAGAAGAAAAGTTGAATAAGATTGATGATTTATCTAGAAGTGTTGATAGAATTTCTCATGATGTGGAAAATCTCAAGATGAAAATTTTTGTGCCTAAGGTTGATGAATCAATTAAAGCTCTTTATGTTTCTATGGATGAAAGTAAGAAAAGAACCGCTATGCTTCGAGCTAAAAGAGAATTTTTAGAAAAAAATGTTTTCTAGTGATTGCTTTCGTAAAAGTGATGAAGATATTAAAATGATTGGTGTTTCTTCTATTGATTCCTTGTTTCGTAAAATTAAGATTGATGAAAAAGGGACTGGAGAAGAGTCAACTTTAGTTAGAAGGCGACCCGATAATTCAGAGGGTGAAAATCTTGTTGAGAAAATTGATAAAAGTGGGTTTGAAGAGGTCAAAACTTTAACTAGTGATGTGCCCACTCTTTTGGATTACAAAGACTTTAATTATGATAGTTGCTCTTTGATTGATTGTATTTCTTTGTTGCAATCCATGATAAATTCACCCCATGCTTATGAACAAAATAAAGCTTTCACTAAACATATTGTTGATGCTATGATGAAAGCTTTTGAAGAAAAATTGGAATTAGAAGTTTCAATTCCTAGAAAATTGCATGATGAATGGGAACCTACTATCAAAGTCGAGATTAAAAATTATGAGTGTTTTGCTTTGTGTGACTTGGGTGCTAGTGTTTCTACAATTCCGAAATCTTTATGTGATGTGCTTGGTCTTACCGATCTTGAAGAATGCTCTTTAAATTTGCACTTGGCGGATTCTACTATTAAAAAGCCTATGGGAAGAATTGATGATGTTCTTATTGTTGCAAATAGGAATTATGTGCCGTCTTGTCCAATTATTCTTGGTAGACCGTTTTTACGCACTATCGATCCCGTGATTGATATGAAAGAAGGCAATGTTAAGTTCCAATTTCCTTTGAGGAAGGGTATGGAACACTTCCCTAGAACAAGAATTAGGCCACCATATGAATCAATCATGAGGGCATCTTATGGATCTCGAAACAAAGATGACAAAACTTAGATCCTTGCTTTATGCCTAGCTAAGGGCGTAAAACTATATCGCTTGTTGGGAGGCAACCCAATGAATAAAATTTATTTTTGCTTTTTTCTTTCTGCTCTTGAGTGTTTGCACAATTATGCTACTGTTATGATTGCGTTTTTTCTGTTTTAATTAGTGTTTGTGCCAAGTAAAGCCTTTAGGATCTTCTTGGGTGATAGTTGTTTGATCTTGCTGAAAAACAGAAACTTTTGCATCCAGAGTTACAATTTTTAAAAATCACAAAAGCAACGAAAAAATCTGAATTTTTTACAGTAGATTGATATACAAATTGCTCAGGTCATCTAATTTTTCAAAAAAATTGGAGGTACAGAAGTATTCGAACAATTCAGATTGCTACAGACTGTTCTGTTTTTGACAGATTCTGTTTTCTTTGCATTGTGTGCTTGTTTTGATGGCTCTATGGTTTTCTTTGATGAGTTTTTGCCATAGAAAAGTTGGAATACAGTAGATATAATGCAAGAACAAAATGTGAATTGGTTTGCTACAGTACTTATAGTAGTGATTTGCTTTCTTATACTAACGGATCTCACGAAGGTTTTGTTGAGTTGTGTGATTGAAGTTTTCAAGTTTTGGGTTATCTTACGACGGATGAAGGAATAAGGAGTAAGAAGATCCTAAGCTTGAGGATGCCTCGGCATCCCAAGCTATTATCCAAAAGAGATCAAGCAACTAAGCTTGGGGATGCCCCGAGTGGCATCCGCTCTTTCTTCTAACGACCATCGGTATGTTACTCGAAGCTATATTTTTATTCGTCACATACTATGTGTTTTGCTTGGAGCGTCTTGTATGATATGAGTCTTTGCTTGCTTTATTTTGTTTTCTAAGTCTTGATTCCTTGCTAGACACACCTATTTGAGAGAGCCAAAATTATGCCATGACTTGTTAGAATTTCTCTCTATATATGCTTCACTTAAATTTTTATGAGCTATGGATTTGCTCTAGTTCTTCACTTATATCTTTTTGAGCATGATGTGCTTTAGTATTTTTGAAGAAATGCTCTCTTGCTTCA
Organism: Triticum aestivum; assembly: GCF_018294505.1. NCBI lineage: Eukaryota > Viridiplantae > Streptophyta > Magnoliopsida > Poales > Poaceae > Triticum > Triticum aestivum. The sequence goes on from NC_057796.1 coordinate 107,995,947, forward strand.
CTTAGATTTATTTGAGAGTTAGTAAAATTTTCAAGAAATTCTCTCTTGCTTCACTTAAATTAATTTGAGAGAAAGAAATATTATGCTCATGATCTTCACTTATATTTGTTTGAGCTTATCAAAAGCAACACATGAAAATTAGTTCCAAAGTGATCGATATGCATGAAGGATATAATAAAAACTTTCATGAAGATCATTAGACAAAATAAACTTTATTCTTAGTAACAGTTTTGAGATATGATGATGTGATATGTGAGCCATGTTGATGAGTAATTGTGCTTTAGTAAGAATATTGGTGTTAAGGTTTGTGATTCCCTATGCAAGCACGAAAGTCAATAGTCATGCAATGAAATTATATCCTACTTGTGGTGCATTATTCGGTGTTAATTATGCTTAATGCTCTCTTATGAGATTATTTGTTTCTTGGTTGGTCGCTTCTCAATCTTTTGCTAGCCTTCATTTTGCACTAAGTATGATCACTACTTGTGCATCCAAAAACCTTTAAACCAGTTTTGCCACATGAGTCCACTATACCTATATGCAGTATTCTTTTGCCGTTCTAAGCAAATTTGTATGTGCCATCTCTAATTTTCAAAATAAACTTCTCTTTTGTGTGTTCGTACCGCTCGCGAGGCGGTGCGGGGTGGCTAATATTTTTCATGCTAGATGTGTTATTCTTAGGATGAGTGTTTATTCACTTGTCATTGCACGAGAGTAAGGCAAAGGTATTAGGGATGCCCAGTCCCGAAATGAAAAAAATGAATTTACTTTATGTTGTCAAATAATAAATTCCTTGGAAAGTGTTGGTATGGAAGGCACCCGTGGATACGGTTAGCCATGGAAAGTGAAAGTATGGTGGAAAAAGGAATAAACTTATTTTCTGTTTGGGAACTGCCTATGATATATCTAGCATGGAAAGTGTTGGGAACTCTAAGTCGTTTTTGTTGGTGGGAAGGACACACCTCCCAAAATGTTTTTATCTTTCAATTTTCGCTTTGAGCTATGGCACCTCTAGAAATCCCTACTTCCCTCCGCGAAGGGCCTTTCTTTTACTTTATGCAATTTTTATTTTGAATTTGAGTCTCCATCTTCTCTTATAAAGCACCAACTAGGAGGCACTATGATCGTACTTGAGCATTGAGTGTAGTTAATATTCGAGTGTGTTTCATGAATGGATCAATGATTGAGCATGATGGGCTAGGGATAGCTTATTTTTGCGTGAATATTTTGAAAGACATGGTTGCTTGTTGATATGCTTGAGTATTTAAGTTGTCATATCAAAACTAGACTATTGCTTTGAACAATATAGAAGTCCAAATGTCCATGCTATAAAGAAAAGAATATGAGATGACATGTTAGGCAGCATTCCACATCAAAATTCTGTTTTTATCACTTACCTACTCGAGGACGAGCATGAGTTAACTTGGGGATGCTGATACGTCTCCAACGTATATATAATTTTTGATTATTCCATGCTGTTATATTATCAATCTTGGATGTTTTATAGTCATTTTATATCATTTTTTGGTACTAACCTATTGACATAGTGCCAAGTGCCAGTTGTTGTTTTCTGCATGTTTTTTACATCGCAGGAAATCAATACCAAACGGAGTCCAAATGCAACGAAACTTTACGGAGATTTTATGGACCAGAAGACACCCAATGGTCCAAGGCAGTGCCTGGGGGGTGCCCCGAGGGGAGCACAACCCACCAGGGCGCGCCAGGAGGCCCAGGCGCGCCCTGGTGGGCTGTGCCCACCTCGGGTGCCCCACGGACTGCCGCTTTGCTCTATAAATACCCCAATATTCCAGAAACCCTAGGGGAGTCGACTAAAATCAATTCCAGCCGCCGCAGAGTCCAGAACCACCAGATCCAATCTAGACACCATCACGGAGGGGTTCACCATTTCCATTGGTGCCTCTCCAATGATGCGTGAGTAGTTCTTTGTAGACCTTCATGTCCGTAGTTAGTAGCAAGATGGCTTCCTCTCTCTTGCTGAATTCTCTTGGAGATCCATATGATGTAACTCTTTTTACGGTGTGTTTGTTGGGATCGGATGAACTTTGAGTTTATGATCAGATCTATCTTTTTATATCCATGAAACTTATTTGATTTTCTTTGATCTCTTGTATGCATGATTTCTTATAGCCTCGTATTTCTTCTTCGATATTTGGGTTTTGTCGGGGATATACCCCGCGGTATGACCCGGCCGGATATATGACCCGGCTGGGACTTGGCGTTTCATTGGATAACCCGCTGGAGGATTGGCGACTTACGAGTCTGACGGCTCATTGGTCTGGCGAATCACGAGCCTAGCGACTCACCGATGGCCCCGACGGCGGGTCAGATAGAGGACTAGGCCCAAGGCCCAGAAGGACGCCTCATGTTATGGTGGGCCGGCTTAAGAGGAAAGCGTAAGGAGTATTCCCTTACAAAGGAAGCAAGACTAGGACTCCACTTGTAATAGAGTAATCCTAATCCTACTAGGACTAGTCATGTAACCCGCCCCTTCAACTTATATAAGGAGGGGCAGGGCACCCCAAGAGGGGGGAGAAGAAAATAATCGCTAAGGCTAGACACAACTAAAGGGGAGCTGGCTTATGCGGCAAGTCCCTCATGAGCATAATGAGACCTAGCCACAAACAGCATGTAGGGCTATTACCGGATGATGTTTCCTGGGGCCCGAAGCTGTCTAAATCCTTGTCTTGTGTGTTGATCCGCCTCGCGTCTCTCGATTCCGATCAACCCCTCTCAAGCTACCACATAGATGCGTTGGCCTCACGACTAAGTCCTCACACTAGGACATCTATCGTAACAAATCCACGACAGTTGGCGCCCACCGTGGGGCCTGCGCACGGTGGTGTTAAGTTCTTGGAGGGATCTTTCTTAGGGTTTCGGGAAGCTCGCGATTGGTCAGATGAAGAAAAGATGGTTTGATGATTAGAGTCATGATTAAATTTGGAGTTTACAGTGCAAAGTTTCGAGATCAAGAGGATAAGGGTTCTATTGTTTGAGTCGTCAGACGTGATGAGATCCGTCTAAACCGCAGCTCTTGCAAGTCCGAGATCGAAGGGGTTAATCTGTTGTACGTATACGGACAAACTGATCCAAGGTTATGGCCGGATCCGCCGAGTTCCCCTACTCCTCCTCGCCTCCACATATATGCTTCAAGTCCCGAGGAGACCACCAGCTATTACGCAATTTTTGGTACAGCCTACTGCCCCTGTGATATTAAAAGGTTTTGCTGCCGCCGACTCCAACAATTCATCATCAATCGAGAAATAGTACTATAATGCTACTGCTCCTCACGTGGTAATCAAGGCTGATCCACAAGATTAAATTTTTTGTCTCCTGTTGCACTATACGCGATGCTAGTACTAATTTAGTACAGACCAGATTTTTGGGTTTTCAAACACTGCCTACTATCGGAAACATCAATGCAAGATTCCAGCGTGCAAACGATTGAACGAGTCGGTCAAACCAACTACGACCCGGATTCATGTTGCCGTCAAGCCAGCTCTGCCTCTAGGCCATTCACCGCCGCGTGTTGAAGGGGTCAGTGTCCGTCATCGTTTCTGAGTCGGCCACTGCTATGCCGAGTCAACGCCAAACCCTCGCCTTGGCTTTGCTCCTCAGCCGTGGTGCCACATCAGTCTGCTTCCGTCTACGCGTCAAGTTGCCATTGAACTCTCTGCATCAGGCCGTTTCCTCCATGTTTGAGCTGCCGTTTCCACGACCTCCCTGCATCCTGAGCTGTCGCGCCTGAGCCACGCCTAAGCCTCCAAGAGCACCTGCGTTGTGCTGCTCCATGTCGTCCATGATGTCACCGAATTCCGGCGCTTTAAGCCGCCCCGGCTGCGCTCCATTCCCATCACTTCCAATCCACCCTTGCTGCCTTGAACTGCCTCATGGAGCTGCCGCCTCAGAGCCGGTTCCGAGCCACTTCGACCCGACCTCTGCTACTGTTGAGCTGCCGCGGCCACCCGGTGACCTTTGCTACTGTGAGCCGGTCCTGCTGGAGTTTGCTTCTATTTCTACCACATGTTACCACAGACGCCATCCCTACAACAGATGATGCCGTTTGCGTTCGCCGTCTCAGCAGCCAGCAGAAAGGATGTAGCATTATAACCTGGACAAGTCTGACGACGTGCACATTTTACGCAGTACTACTCATCTGTTGTCTGGACAAAGAATCAAAGGTGATATCCGTCCGGTTTGTTTTCATAGCACATATTAATTTTTGTGTGAACAATTACTTTGGCATGTGATATTTTTTGACGCAGGACAATTGTTCACTGCAAGAGTGATGGTCGTGTCATGGATGTATAGCTCGCGCCATCATTATCATGCCCTAGCATCTGACCGTGCCATGATGCTCGACGAATATATGTGCAAACCAGCGTTTTTACGGCCCAATTTACATCAATATGACGTGGTTGACTCGTCCGTCTGCACCGGCTTACAACGCCAAGACCGACTCGTCTGTCTGTGCCGCCTCTGATGTTGTGGTCGTCTTTACCGTCCACTTTCGCGGGCTGGTCTACATCAACACACCGGGTCGCATCTGTCTGCATGAGCTATTTATTGAATACAAGCAAGTCACTGCTCGGGTAGCCCGGTTCTTTCTTCCAACAATTTGGCGGCAAATTATCATATATTATCAGCCACCGTCTATACTAGATGGCTCAATGGGCAGGCGCACAAGTCGCCGCCACTACATTTTGTTAACTTCAAAACTGCCAGTTGGGATGAACCATTGGCCGAGTTGCTGACACAGCTCATACGGGATCATCTATAACCCGCCGCAGTCACCTCAACCTTCTGTAGATTCACATCGCGTTAACAACGCCAATGATATACATCTTATGCTATGATCAAAATATGAAGAATCTCAAGCCAACTTTTCGAGTCGTCTTAAGATTCGGGGGCTATGATGACATGACTCAGCAAATGTTGCCAGTTTCAGCAAAATTCAAGAACTCCGGGTCATTGGAGGAAAAAATAACCCGGCCCTAGAGGCTACTGCCTATTGGTGAAAATTTGAAGGCCGTCAGAAAATTTCCAGCTTAAAAAAGTGATTGACAATCATAAAGTCCCGGCTTAATAGAAGAATTCCGGCTTAAATGAAGAATTCCGGTTTAAAATCCGGCTCAAGAGACATCTCTCTCCCATGAAGCTCTAAAGCTCTCAATATCCGGTTTAAAACTCCGGTTGAAAAAGAAATTCATCTCTCGCAAGTTCGAGTTCTCAGAAAAATTAAAGGTTGCCAAAGAGAACTTGCTACCATGATGCGCGGTTCAAACATGGGTATCCTGCCTTATGGGCTTCTTATTATGGTCACATGGGGCTTCCTGCTCATTGAGTGAAGCTATGATTACCCTTTGATCAGGCTTATACGCCATGCTTACAAAACACTCGGGGGCTTGCTACCCAGGTTAAAGGGACCAAAGAGAGTCTGTTGCAAAGCACAACTCAAACATAGGTACCTGGCGAGCACAGCTCAAAAATATATTACTTGGGGGCTCCTTGTTCAACGGACAAGAGTTTTTATGACCCTTGTAATAGGCTATAAAAGCTAGGCTTGGAAGCCAGGTATATTCACCTAAAAACCCGGGTTATCCTGCCTTTTAAAGTCTGCCACTCCGCCCAGGTAATCCTGGAATGACCCGCCGTACTTTTGACAAGTCACTACTAGGAAATGCTTATAGGTAGACATTTAGCAGTAGCGTGGGTTATATACCCCACGCTACTGGTATGTACCAGTGGCGCCGGGTAAAGAACGCGCTATTGCTACTTAATAACAACAGTGTTTGTTAGCTTGGGCCGCGCTGCTGTTACGTGGGCCGCAGGGCAAAAACGGTAGCCCACTTAGCTGTAGCGTTTGCTTTGAACGGGCGCTACAGCTAGTGGGCTTAGCAGTAGCGCCGGCCCGTACACAGCGCTACTACTACACAAAAAGAAACCCCCTCCCCCCCCCCGCACCCCTCTCGCTCTCACATCGATCCTCTCCCTCCGCCCGATGCCGCCTCCGCGGTTAGGGTTCCTCCCCGCCTCACCCCAGCTGACGGCGCTGCCACAGCAGCACCCCAGCCATCACGCGCGCCACCGCCGCCGTAGGTAACGCTTGTCCTCCCCTAAGCAACGCTCCTCCCCCCTCTCGCCGCCCATATGCGGCACTCCTCCCCCCTCTCGCCGCCCCCTCTGTTGCCGGCCGCCTCCCCACTCCCCTTGATGCCCCTATGCGGCGCTCCGCCCCCTCTGTTAATTAGTATCACATATGGATTAATAGGATTAGTATCACATATGCATCTCTAGATCCTACTGTTAATTAGTATCACATATCATCTTATATGTTACTAGATCTTAGGATTTGGCATGCACACTTGAAGTGTTGTTCATATATGCAGTGTGCTGGCCTTTCATGTTTCCTCGCGTGATTGGGGAGAGAGTAGAGAGAGGGGTTAGGTGAGAGAAGTAGAGGCTTTTTGTTGCTCACCGAAACTTGGGTTTCAATTCTTGATTAGCAGTTTAGCACATATATGAACACTACTGGTTGTTGGAACTAATCCAGATGCACATATATGAAGAGTTTTTACCCTTGTGTCAGGGCTGGGAGTTGTCCTTGATGAGGATGGAAGAGTTATTGCTCTGCTTTGCCATGCTTGCAGAGATAATGCATAATTGATATTTGTGTAGTTGCCTTTTAGGAGTTATTGCTCTGGTAGTATTGCCTTTTAGGAGTTATTGCTCTGAACTGAACTACAATTTAGTTGTTATTTTGCTTTAGGGAAATGGCGCCACCACCACCACCACCATGTCGACGGTGCAAGTCAAGGTGCGCTAGCAGCCTTGCAACTGGCACGATGTTCGGCATCTACTTCGAGTCTAGTTTTCTTCATGCGGCGGTAATAAATTATATGAAACTAGTAACCACTATTTTGTTTTTAGTGTTATTGGCATTAATGCATCGTGTATATATCATTTTGCTTTTTGTACACAGATCGTCCCATGCAATGTGAGGTCAGAATTCAACAAGCTGACCGGAGACTCTGTGACCTTTGAGGCTCCTGGGGGCCCCTACACTATGGAGGTCGAGAAAGGACGAAATATGACGCAGGTGGGAGGAGATGGATGGGTTCGTTTCATCGCCCACATTGGTATCACCGGTGGTGAGTTGATCAACTTCTCCTTCAGAGCTGAAAGACCCAAGTTGGCTGTGATTTATGTCACCAAAGCAGAAGATGATGAAGGTGATGAAGATGATGAGGATGTTGAGGATGCTGAGGATGATGACGACCCACTTGGTGAAGCCATCGTAGCTCAAAGAATGAGGTTGAGCGAGGAGGAGGTGTGCAACCTATGGGACATCATTCCGCCACGTGCTGACTTCGTCGGGGTGCCATTCGTGACCCGCCTGACAAGTACCATGGTTGATCGGCATATCATGGTATGTTGCATTTACTGTAGTAATTTGATGATATCCTTTATTGTTATACTTAGTGTAGAGTCCGATGATATATATGCTTAGTGAATCTTATATGCTTTATTGTTATACTTAGTGTAGAGTCCGATGATATATATGCTTAGTGAATCTTATATGCTTAGTAAATCCGATGATCTATATGCTTAGTGAATCTGATGATATATATGCTTTATTGTTATACTTAGTGTAGAGTCCGATGATATATATGCTTAGTGAATCTTATATGCTTAGTGAATCCGATGATATATATGCTTTATTGTTATACTTAGTGTAGAGTCCGATGATATATATGCTTAGTGAATCTTATATGCTTAGTGAATCTGATGATCTATATGCTTAGTGAATCCGATGATATATATGCTTAGTGAATCCGATGATATATATGCTTCGTGTAGAATCCAAAGAACTGTTAATAGTGTAGAATCCATATATACTTATTAGTAGAATTCATGCTTAGCAGAAATGTTGTACTGTCTTTTGATAGTGTAGAATGTGTGAGGCTACTTATTAATTGATATATTTTTCTTATTCAGAGATTGCCAAAGAGCCTATATGAGAGTTGTGGTATCAAGCCTGATGAAGAAGGCTCTGCTGGAATACGCCTTATCGCGAGGGGCTCCGTCACCACTTGTGCGTACGGCGTGGACACGGACGGTCGCACACACTTCAACTCGGTTGGGTGGAAGAGCTTCCTCGTCGGCAAGAATCTTCATGTTGGACAGGCAATCCTAATTACTATCAGGAACACCCACCGCCCATGCTTGAGGATGATGGTCGTCATCGATATCATCTAGAACTACATATGCATGCGTGTGGCTGCTGAACCATATATGTGCTAGTATGACTACCTAGTAGACTTATCAACTATGATCTATCCATGCATTGTCGTTATATTAGTTTGTGAGATTGTGTGGATATATTAAATGTGGTATTGACGTTAATGATTGTGAGATGGTGCTGTGAACTTAGTTTATTTGCACTAGACTTGTCTTGATTTCCATGAATATTGCATCTGACTTTTTTTTATTTCTATTTACCTAGTTGTAGCGTCGGGAGAAAATAGGGCGCTAATACTACGTGATGATAGTAGTAGCGTTGGTAGGGAAAGAGGCGCTACTACTAAGTATCTTAGCTGCAGCGCTTGTTTAGAAACGCGCTACTGTTAAGTAATAGCTATAGCGCCCTAGCAGTAGCGCGGGTGCCCGGCCTACTGCTATGTAAAAAACCAGCGCCACTAGTAAGGTTTTCTCTAGTAGTGAGTCAATCTTATACAGACCCTGAACTTGTCAAAGTTAAAACGACGATTGGTTGTGTGAGGTCTGGCATATAAGGTTTGTATGAAGGTTTAACTCAGTGGCTGTGCGGCCCTTGAAAGCACTTGATTTTTTAGGCCTGGCCGCCTATGAAAGCCTTGATTTTTTGTTATTTGATTTGAAAGTTTTTTGAGGTTCATCTTTTGTGACATGTTAATGCATGATTGAAAACCAATGAGGGCTATGATGCCTTATGGTTCATATATGAAATTATCCGGTGTTTATTAACCCGGCCTGGCTTTGGACTATAAGTCAACAATGTATGATGAGAAATTATCCGATGTTTATTAACCCGGCCTGGCTGTGAACTATAAGTTGCCAGTGTATGATGAGAAATTATCTGGCGTTTATTAACCCGGCCTGGCTTTGGACTATAAGTCGCCAGTGTATGATGATCTTACATACTTGGAAGCGCTATGCTCTAAGTTTTGGGATATTACCCCTTGCTGCATACGGCGTGATAAGCCGGCGGCGTGACTAAAGTGGGCAGGGCGTTGTGCTCTATATCTTCAGGGTTATCACCCTTACTGGCATGATAAGCCGGCAATGTTCATAAGTATCATAGGTATGATATTCATTTTTGTTATCTGAGGTTTGATAACCCGCTCTGGTTTTGATGTTAAGTCGCTAGTATATGATAATAGCCCGACTTGGCTGGATTTTCATAATGATATTGAATGATTGAGGTTTTCATACCGGATTATGTTATTCAAATCTTTAATAGCCAACATGGCTGGATTTTTATTATGGTTATCAATAACTAGTATTATGAGTGAGGTTTTGAAAGTTGCTTCAGCGCAATGGTTATTATTTTATCAACAGATATGATTTATTTTACAATGGAAGGAATAGTCCCGAGTCACTGCAGGCGCACGAACCGGCACTTGGTGGCTACATTATTCAAATCATGATTATACCAAATATGGAAGTCCCATGTCGCTGCAAGCATGCACCATGACACTTGGGGGCTAATGCAAGGTCATTTTTTACTTGCCTTATTGAAGACCCGACTCATCACATCGTAATGAGCCGGCCCTTGGGGGCTACCAATTGCTCCTGTCAAAAATTCAAAGTGCACAAGCCTTAATGCATTATATTGAAGGGTCCACTGCTCAGTTGGTAGAGGACAAACCTCTTAACCTTATGGACGTGGGTTCGAGCCCCATGGTGGTGGTTACATCATATGATGTTATTTTCAAATGAAGTATATATATAAAGTCCTAGCTCAGTATTATCTTACTGAGCCGGCCCTTGGGGGCTGCACTGGGTGAAGTTTTTATGAGCATAAGGCAATTACAAGTCCCAGGTTGCTGCAAGCATGACAACCCGGCACTTGGGGGCTACATATGTGGAATATTCAGTTTTGACTAGTGATTGAGATGAACAAACCTAGATTTCCTCAAAGTTGCAACATTTATATTGAAGCAAGTCTTAAGTTGTTACTACACTCCCTTCTTAAGACTTGGGGGCTACAAGTGATATGCATATAAGAGGTACATTTTCAAGCTTGATGTTAGCAACAATTATGACCCGGTGCTATCAATATTTACAAACCAGCAATTGTGGCAAGGATAAACCAGCAAGTTCTACATCCTCAAGCCGGCTGAAAATCAGGTGAGTATTTCAAGACCAATATTTTTTAAGCCGACACTTTGGAAACCGACTCAAGTGGATTATTTCTTACAATATTTCTCTACAAGAGACCAATGTCAGCAAATTGACTCTGAAGCTGGCCGGTTGACCCGGATTTTTCAAAAGAAGTATCTGGATTTTTTGCATTGACAAAGTTGAAACATAGCTACTAAGGAAGATTTGCTATGAGATCATGGACATGTATATATCAACAAGGAAATGACGAGGACTTAACGATGATCAAGTGCCGGCTCAAAAGAACCTTCGACCCGGCATATAATCTATCAAAGTTGGTCTTGTTTTGCAGGATAAGTTTACCATGGATAAATCCAAGCTAAACTGGGGGCTAATGTCGGGGATATACCCCGCGGTATGACCCGGCCGGATATATGACCCGGCTGGGACTTGGCGTTTAATTGGATAACCCGCCAAAGGATTGGCGACTTACGAGTCTGACGGCTCACTGGTCTGGCGACTCACGAGCCTGGTGACTCACGGATGGCCCCGACGGCGGGTCAGATAGAGGACTAGGCCCAAGGCCCAGAAGGCCGGCTCATGTTATGGTGGGCCGGCTTAAGAGGAAAGCGTAAGGAGTATTCCCTTACAAAGGAAGCAAGACTAGGACTCCACTTGTAATAGAGTAACCCTAATCCTACTAGGACTAGTCATGTAACCCGCCCCTTCAACTTATATAAGGAGGGGCAGGGCACCCTAAGAGGGGGGAGAAGAAAATAATCGCTAAGGCTAGACACAACTAAAGGGGAGCCGGCTTATGCGGCGACTCCCTCATGAGCATAATGAGACCTAGCCACAAACAACATGTAGGGCTATTACCGGATGATGTTTCCCGGGGCCCGAAGCTGTCTAAATCCTTGTCTTGTGTGTTGATCCGCCTCGCGTCTCTCGATTCCGATCAACCCCTCTCAAGCTACCACATAGATGCGTTGGCCTCATGACTAAGTCCTCACACTAGGACATCTGCTATGACAAATCCACGACATGTTTTGTTTGGCCAACTTGATCTATTTATCTTTGCAATGGGAAGAGGTGCTTTGTAGTGGGTTCGATCTTACGGTGCTTGATCCCAGTGACAGAAGGGGAACCAACACGTATGTATCGTTGCTACTAAGGATAAAACGATGGGGTCTATCTCTACATAGATAGATCTTGTCCACATCATGCCATCATTCTTATTGCATTACTCCGTTTCTCCATGAACTTAATACACTAGATGCATGCTGGATAGCGGTCGATGTGTGGAGTAATAGTAGGAGATGCAGGCAGGAGTCGGTCTACTAATCTTGGACGTGATGCCTATGTAATGATAATTGCCCGGATATCGTCATGAATATTTGAAGTTCTATCAGTCGCCCAATAGTAATTTGTTTACCCACCGTTTGCTATTTTTTCTCAAGAGAAGCCACTAGTGAAACCTATGACCCCTGGGTCTCTTTCTCATATTATTTGCTTTTGCGATCTACTTTTCCTTTGCTTTTATTTTCAGATCTATTAAACCAAAAATACAAAAATACCTTCTGCATTTTATTCTTATTTATTTTATTTGGCGTTTGATCTATCAATCTACTACAATTTTATTCACGTCCGTTTGCCTATCTTGAGGCGCCGCTACCCGAAAGGGATTGACAACCCCTTTTACACGTCGGGTTGCGAGTATTTGTTATTTGTGTGCAGGGGATGTTTACGTTGTGTTGCTTGGTTCTCCTACTGGTTCGATAACCTTGGTCTCTTAACTGAGGGAAATACCTACCGCCGCTGTGCTGCATCATCCCTTCCTCTTTGGGGAAATACCGACGTAGCTTCAAGCCGCATCACTGCACCCAGAGAATTGGCAGGGAAAGCCCATTTGACGGTACTGCTTAACAACCCATTTCTCAGCGCTTATGCCAAAGAACACTTGGCGGAGATACACCAAAGCTTCTTACCAATGGTGCCTTCATCAGATGTGGAGATGAAGGAGCACACTAAGAACTACGCCGAATGGCTACATAATCGTTTGGCACAAGGATCCATCGATGACATTGCTACGTGGTTAGCACAAAGCCATCACCTACGGTGTTGACTTACCAAGCATATGACATAAATGGATACACGTTCTACACTGAGTAACATGATCAGAAGACCTCATATTCGAATAGAGTTGTTCTGATATGAGGTCTTCTGATCATGTTCCTCAGTGTACCTCATATCAGAACAACTCTACGGTGTTAATATAGAACTGTCCCGTGTACTGAATTTGTGAGTTATGCCCAGTTTTCTGTTGATGTAAGAACCATTAATATGTTGACCTTGATACGCTGTCAGCTCAGGCAATGAATATGAATTTTTTTTGTTATTATTATTATATCATAGAGGTTGCACACTCATTTGATCTCACTACAGTATGTGTGAACAAAAATATGCAATCTGGTTTACGAATAGCACACGGTTCGTTGATGAAAGCCGTGTGCCGACCAAACCCTGCCCACGATCTGAGTCATGCTTTCCGATTGGCCAGAACCCAAACCCCACGGATCGTACGTCTGCACCGTTGGATGCTCCCAGATCAAACGACGATCCTCATTCCTTTCGACAGCACATGCAGTTCCAGTTGTAATCTTATTTTTATTCACAAAATGCACGTTAATCTAAAAAAATGTCTTAAATATAGCTAACGATACCTGAAATGCGCTAGAAAATCAAACCCATGGTATAATGGTGATTGCGTACCGTGGAAATTTTTATGAGGCCAAACGATGAAGTCACCAACCACAGGAGTTTGAATTGACGTCTCCTTTTGGAAACCATGATCCTTCATGTGAGATGCTCCGGTTTGGAAGGAGCGGTCATCAAAAGTTGTGCCAAACTTTACCAATTTTTTTCCACGGGGTCGTGAGAGCACGCCACAGGCACACATCGATTTTGATGATGTCCAAACTCCATCTGAGGTTCCTGTAAAATACCAACTAGGCCTACGCCAGTGGCTGCACCTCGCGGCTGAAATGTTTGAAACTTCTCCCCGCTTCTTGAACAAATGGATGAAAACTCACAAAGCGACACACAAATGATCTGTACACCTTCTTTGCTAGGCTGATAGTAAGGGGGTATCATAGCTAGTACTCCCTCCTTTCTGGTTTATAGGGCTCAATTCAAAAATCTCACCAACCAAGGTAGATGGTGAGTTGTGGAATACTTTTTGTAATTTGTAAAAGCACCCAATTAATGCTCTTGTTTTCCTCAAAAATTTATGTTTACCAATTTATTAATTGCAATGAATGCATGCATAAAGTACATGCATTGGTCAATTTTCTCTTAATACTTGCATGCAATGATTTAATGCACCTTGGTATCTGAACTTGTGATAGGGAACAACCAAATTGAGCCTTATAAAATGGAAAAACTAAGATTTTGAGATAAGCCCTATAAACCGGAAAAGAGGGAGTATCATGCATGCCAACTAGGCAATTTGTATGAGCTGTCATAGAATTAAATGAAGTAAGAGAGGGTTAAGTATCATATCATGAAACCGTATCATAATAAATGCTATGCTACTATGTGTCATGCATGACAATAAATAAAGTACTACGTGTTACTACTCTATGATACTACGCATTAGACTAGCCACAGTGGGAGTAACTTCAGCAGTAACATCGAGTCCAACGCAACAAATTTGCTTATGTGGCAATGAGTTAATGAGGAGAGAGGTAGTTTGAGTAAGTTAGCTAGTTACTGTAACATCACATGTCCCAATGCAATATGAGTCTATAACCTGATAAATGAGGCTTTGCATGTTACCATACTTATGTTACTACCCACTATGAAAGGTAGTAACATAGTCTAGGGATATGTGTATGTTACTAGTGTATGTTACTCTCCATTGTGGCTAGTCTTAGAGCAAGTACAATAGAGTGACATAAGCAGGCTATAAGGAATAGAATAATATATATGTGCTTATTAGTTAGAGGAAAGAGAAGAGGAGCGAGAAGAGAAGCGGGATCTTGGTTTGTACAGCCAGCTGCAACATGAGACCCAAGAAACTTTGTGAGGATGTAAGGTGGGCCAATTATTGATAAACTAGTACGTATTTAAAACTTATTATTGGACATGCCAGCTAAGAGGTTGGCTTTATATGACATGGCAACTTCTTATAGCTGACCGTTGGCTGTATTATTAACCATGCTCTTAGTGAGGTAGCTAGTATATCATAGACTAGCTAGTATCATACTCCCTCCTTTCTGGTTTATAGGGCTCCATTCAAAAATCTCACCAACCAAGGTAGATGGTGAGTGGTGGAATACTTTTTGTAGTTTGCAAAAACACCCAATTAATGCTGTTGTTTTCCTCAAAAAAATTTGTTTACCAATGTATTAATTGCAATACATGAATGGATAAAGTGCATGCATTGGTCAATTTTCTCTTAATACTTGCATGCAATGATTTAATGCACCTTGGAATCTGAACATGTGATGGTGAACAACCAAATTGAGCCTTATAAAATGGAAAAACTAAAATTTTGAGATAAGCCTATAAATCGGAAAGGAGGGAGTATATATGCATGATACTAGTATATGATCGGTAATACCTCCGTAGTATCATAAGTTAGTATCTTATTAATTGCCATATGCTACCTCTTGAGCATGCGTTGGTTTTCCCTTGAAGAGGAAAGGGTGATGCAACAAAGTAGCGTAAGTATTTCCCTCAGTTTTTGAGAATCAAGGTATCAATCCAGTAGGAGACTACACGCAAGTCCCTCGTCCCTGCACAAACAAATAAGAACCTTGCAACCAACGCTATAAAGGGGTTGTCAATCCCTTCACGGCCACTTGCAAAAGTGAGATCTAATAAAGATAATAAGATAAATATTTTTGGTATTTTTGTGGTATAGATAAAGATTGCAAGATAAATAGTAAACTAGAATTGTAGATTGAAAACTTATATGATGTAAAGTAGACCCGGGGGCCATAGGTTTCACTAGTGGCTTCTCTCAAGATAGCATGTATTACGGTGGGTGAACAAATTACTGCCGAGCAATTGATAGAATAGTGCATAGTTATGATGATATCTAAGGCAATGATCATGAATATAGGCATCACGTCCGTGTCAAGTAGACGGAAACGATTCTGCATCTACTACTATTACTCCACACATCGACCGCTATCCAGCATGCATCTAGAGTATTAACTTCATAAGAACGGAGTAACACATTAGGCAAGATGACATGATGTAGAGGGATAAACTCAAGCAATATGATATAAACCCCATCTTTTTATCCTCGATGGCAACAATACAATACGTGCCTTGCTACCCCTGTTGTCACTGGAA
Source organism: Triticum aestivum (assembly GCF_018294505.1). Classification (NCBI taxonomy): domain Eukaryota; kingdom Viridiplantae; phylum Streptophyta; class Magnoliopsida; order Poales; family Poaceae; genus Triticum; species Triticum aestivum. The sequence goes on from NC_057796.1 coordinate 108,011,694, forward strand.
AAGGACACCGCAAGATTGAACCCAAAGCTAAGCACTTCTCCCGTTGCAAGAAATATCAATCTAGTAGGCCAAACTAAACCGATAATTCGAAGAGACTTGCAAAGATATCAAATCATGCATATAAGAATTCACAGAAGAATCAAATAATATTCATAGATAATTAAGTTCATAAACCCAAATGCATCGGATCTCGGCAAACACACCACAAAAAGAGTTACATCGAATGGATCTCCAAGAGAATCGAGGAGAACTTCGTATTGAGATCCAAAGAGAGAGAAGAAGCCATCTAGCTAATAACTATGGACCCGAAGGTCTGTGGTAAACTACTCACGCATCATCGGAGAGGCCATGGTGTTGATGTAGAAGCCCTCCGTGATCGATCCCCCCTCCGGCAGATCGCCGGAAAAGGCCCCAAGATGGGATCTCACGGGTACACAAGGTTGCGGCGGTGGAAATAGGGTTTCGTGGTGCTCCTGGATGTTTTTAGGGTATATGAGTATATATAGGCGAAAGAAGTAGGTCGGTGGAGCCACGAGGGGGCCCACGAGGGTGGGGGACACGCCTACCCCCCTGGGCGCACCCTCCTACCTCGTGGCCGCCTCGTTGCTTCCTTGACGTCCACTCCAAGTCTCCTGGATTGCGTTTGTTCCAAAAACAATCCTCGCGAAGGTTTCATTCTGTTTGGATTCCGTTTGATATTGCTTTTCTGCAAAACACTGAAATAGGAAAAAACAGCAATTTGCACTGGGCTTTCGGTTAATAGGTTAGTTCCAAAAGATTCAAGATGAAAGTTCAATATTGACATAAAAAATTCAATGTAATTCTCTTTATTGTGGCATGAATGTTCAGATCCAAAAGATTCAAGATAAAAGTTCAATATTGACATAAAATAGTAATACTTCAAGCATACTAGCCAAGCAATTATGTCTTATCAAAATAACATAGCCAAAGAAAGCTCATCCCTACAAAATCATATAGTTTGGCCATCCTTCATCTTCGTCACACTAAATGCTCCCATTATGCATAACCCCGATGACAAGCCAAGCAATTGGTTCATACTTTTTAACGCGCTTCAGCCTTTTCAACCCTTACTCAATACATGAGCGCAAGTCATGGATATAGCACTATAGGTGGAATAGCATATGATGATGGGGATTATGAGAGAAGACAAAAAAGGAAGAAAGTCTCACATTGACGCGTCTAATCAATGGGCTATGGAGATGCCCATCAATTGATGTCAATACGAGGAGTAGGGATTGCCATGCAACAGATGCACTAGAGCTATAAGTGTATGAAAGCTCAAACTGAAAACTAAGTGGGTGTGCATCCAACTTGCTTGCTCACGAAGACCTAGGGCATTTGAGGAAGCCCATCGTTGGAATATACAAGCCAGGTTCTATAATGAAAAATTCCCACTAGTATATGAAAGTGACGAAACAAGAGACTCTCTATCATGAAGATCATGGTGCTATTTTGAAGCACAAGTGTGGAAAAAGGATAGTAACATTGTCCCTTCTTTCTTTTTCTCTCTTTTTTTTGTTTGGGCTTCTTTGGCCTCTTTTTTATTTGGGCTTCTTTGGCCTCTTTTTTATAGTCTTTACTCACATGGGACAATGCTCTAATAATGATGATCATCACACTTTTATTTACTCATAACTCAATGTTACAACTCGATACTAGAACAAAAATATGACTCTATGCGAATGCCTCTGGCGGTGTACCGGGATATGCGATGAATCAAGAGCGACATGTATGAAAGAATTATGAAAGTGGCTTTGCCACAAATACGATGTCAACTACATGATCATGCAAAGCAATATGACAATGATGGAGCGTGTCATAATAAACGGAACGGTGGAATGTTGCATGGCAATATATCTCAGAATGGCTATGGAAATGCCATAATAGGTAGGTATGGTGGCTGTTTTGAGGAAGATATAAGGAGGCTTATGTGTGATAGAGCGTATCGTGTCACGGTGTTTGGATGCACCGGCGAAGTTTGCACCAACTCTCAAGGTGAGAAAGGGCAATGCACGGTACCGTAGAGGCTAGCAAATTGCGGAAAGGTAAGAGTGTGTATGATCCATGGAGTCACATTAGTCATAAAGAACTCATATACTTATTGCAAAAGTTTATTAGCCCTCGAAGCAAAGTACTACTAGAGGGATAGATTGGTAGGAAAAGACCATCGCTCGTCCCCGACCGCCACTCATAAGGAAAGCACTCAAAGAACACCCCATGCTTCAAATTTGTCACACAACGTTTACCAGACGTGCATGCTACGGGACTTGCCAACTTTAACACAAGTATTTCTCAATTTCACAATTACCCAACTAGCATGACTCTAACATTACCACCTTTATATCTCAAAACCATTATCAAGTATCAAATTTATCATAGTATTTAATGCACTCTATATGAAAGTTTTATCATACCCATCTTGAATGCCTATCATATTAGGACTAATTTATAGCCAAAGCAAATTACCATGCTGTTCTAAAAGACTCTCAAAATAATATAAGTGAAGCATGAGATATCAATAATTTCTATAAAATAAAACCACCACCGTGCTCTAAAAATATAAGTAAAGCACTAGAGCAAAATTATTTAGCTCAAAAGATATAAGTGAAGCACATAGAGTATTCTAATAAATTTTGATTCATGTGTGTTTCTCTCAAAAGGTGTGTACAGCAAGGATGATTGTGGTAAACTAAAAATCAAAGACTCAAATCATACAAGACGCTCCAAGCAGAACACATATCATGTGGTGAATAAAAATATAGCCTCAAGTAAAGTTACCGATAGACGAAGACGAAAGAGGGGATGTCTTCCGGGGCATCCCCAACCTTAGGATTTTGTTTGTCCTTGAATTTTACCTTGGGTTGCCTTGGGCATCCCCAATCTTAGGCTCTTGCCACTCCTCATTCCATAATCCATCAAATCTTTACCCAAAAACTTGAAAACTTCACAACGCAAAACTCAACAGAAAATCTCATGAGCTCCGTTAGTATAAGAAAACAAACCACCACCTTAAGGTACTGTAATGAACTTATTATTTATTTATATTGGTGTTAAACCTACTGTATTCCAACTTATCTATGGTTCATACCCCCGATACTAGCCATAGATTCATCAAACTAAGCAAACAACACACAAAAAACAGAACAGTCTGTAGCAATCTGATTTTTTCGAATACTTCTGGAACTCCAAAAATTCTGAAAAACTAGGACAACCTGGATAATTTTTATATTGATCTACTGCAAAAAGAATTGGAAATTTATCACGTTGTGGTGAATTTTAACAATTATTTTCGTGAACGCAAAGTTTCTGTCTTTTTCAGCAAGATCAAACAACTATCACCCAAGAAGATCCTATTGGTTCTACTTGGCAGAAACACTAATTAAAACATAAAAACACATCCAAACAGAGGCTAGATGAATTATTTATTACTAATCAGGAACAAAAAGCAAGGAACAAAAATAAAATTTGGTTGCCTCCCAACAAGCGCTATCGTTTAATGCCCCTAGCTAGGCATAAAAACAAGAATAGATCTAGGTATTGTCATCTTTGGTATTTATCTTTTTAATGGAGTTATGTTCGGATCTGGGAGGTTCCTTACATTTCCCTTCATGCTCGGAGATCTTTAGATCTAGAGCATCCAACCGCTTATTGCAGAGTGTAATCAACATATTCAGGCGGTTAAGATTTCCACCAACATTTTTAAGAGGTTCAATAAAAAATTCAATTCGCATATTTTTCTAAGATTTGGGTCCCTTCTTGCGTAAGGTGAAGTCCCTTTTGTGGGGGAAGTATTCCTACTATACCCTCTATGATTTCATAAGCAATATTAGGGTCAACTTCAATAAAGTTCCCTTTGGCGGAAAAATCAAGGAGTTGTCTATGGGGTAAGGTAAGCCCAACATAAAAATTGTGAAGTAAGATCTTGAAATCTCCCTCTATGGTGCAACTACGATAAGATTCTACTCCCTCCATTCCATAATATAAGAAAGTTTTTGAAACTACACTAGTGTCAAAAACGTTCTTATATTATGGGACAGAGGGAGTACCATCCTATACCAAGCATCTTTTAAGTTTTCTCCTTGTCTTTGTTTGAAGTGGAGAACTTCAAAATCAGGAGTACTAACAGTGATAGAAGGACTAGCCATAACAGCAAAATAAATGATCAAACACACGGATACACAAGAAGCAAGCAAAAAGCGACGAACGAAAAAAGGAGAATAAAAGGCAAAGGTGAAGTGGGGGACAGGAAAATGAGAGGCAAATGGCAATTAATGTAATGCGAGGGATAAGAGTTTGTGATGGGTACTTGGTATGTCTTGAGTTGTGCGTAGATCTCCCCGGCAACGGTGCCAGAAATCATTCTTGCTACCTCTTGAGCATGCGTTGGTTTTCCCTTGAAGAGGAAAGGGTGATGCAACAAAGTAGCGTAAGTATTTCCCTCAGTTTTTGAGAACCAAGGTATCAATCCAGTAGGAGACTACACGCAAGTCCCTCGTACTTGCACAAACAAATAAGAACCTTGCAACCAACGCGGTAAAGGGGTTGTCAATCCCTTCACAGCCACTTGCAAAAGTGAGATCTGATAAAGATAATAAGATAAATATATTTGGTATTTTTGTGCTATAGATAAAGATTGCAAGATAAATAGTAAACTAGAATTATAGATTGAAAACTTATATGATGTAAAGTAGACCCGGGGGCCATAGGTTTCACTAGTGGCTTCTCTCAAGATAGCATGTATTATGGTGGGTAAACAAATTACTGCCGAGCAATTGATAGAATAGTGCATTGTTCTGATGATATCTAAGGCAATGATCAGGAATATAGGCATCACGTCCGTGTCAAGTAGACGGAAACGATTCTGCATCTACTACTATTACTCCACACATCGACCGCTATCCAGCATGCATCTAGAGTATTAAGTTCATAAGAACGGAGTAATGCATTAGGCAAGATGACATGATGTAGAGGGATAAACTCAAGCAATATGATATAACCCCATTTTTTTATCCTCGATGGCAACAATACAATACGTGCCTTGCTGCCCCTGCTGTCACTGGGAAAGGACACCGCATGATTGAAACCAAAGCTAAGCACTTCTCCCATTGCAAGAAAGATCAATCTAGTAGGCCAAACTAAACCGATAATTCGAAGAGATTTGCAAAGATATCAAATCATGCATATAAGAATTCAGAGAAGAATCAAATAATATTCATAGATAATCATGTTCATAAACCCACAATTCATCGGATCTCGGCAAACACGCCGCAAATAGAGTTACATCGAATAGATATCCAAGAGAATCGAGGAGAACTTTGTATTGAGATCCAAAGAGAGAGAAGAAGCCATCTAGCTAATAACTATGGACCCGAAGGTCTGTGGTAAACTACTCACGCATCATCGGAGAGGCCATGGTGTTGATGTAGAAGCCCTCCGTGATCGATTCCCCCTCCGGCAGATCGCCGGAAAAGGCCGCAAGATGGGATCTCACGGGTATAGAAGGTTGTGGCGGTGGAAATAGGATTTCGTGGTGCTCCTGGATGTTTTCAGGGTATATGAGTATATATAGGCGAAAGAAGTAGGTTGGTGGAGCCACGAGGGGCCCACGAGGGTGGGGCGCGCCTACCCCCTGGGCGCGCCCTCCTACCTCGTGGCCGCCTCATTGCTTCCTTGATGTCCACTCCAAGTCTCCTGGATTGCGTTTGTTCCAAAACGATCCTCGCGAAGGTTTCATTCCGTTTGGATTCCGTTTGATATTCCTTTTGTGCGAAAAACTAAAATAGGTTAAAAAACAACAATTTGCACTAGGCTTTCGGTTCATAGGTTAGTCCCAAAAATAATATATAAGTGCATAATAAAGCCCATTAAACATCCAAAATAGATAATATAATAGCATGGAACAATAAAAAAATATAGATACGTTGGAGACGTATCACCATGCATGACACAACGTAGTACAACATTTAATATGATACGGTATCATGATATGATACCACACCCTCTCTTTCCTGATTTAACTGTGTGCCACATTATCCAAAAAGTCTAGTTGGCATGCATGATACCGCTTTGATACTCCCATATTACGACCAGCCTTAGGGTGGCCATAGTGGGGGTATCCTAGCCGGTATCATGCACTCGGGAATAGCAAATATGATGATGTGGTAAAGAAACAGTAACGTAGGTAGATACCATAACATATATAATAAATGCTTTACTACCTTGTGTCATGCATGGCCATAAATATGGTCATCTATGATATACTATTCTATGATACTATATATGCACTATTAAGGTGCGTACGTAGTATCATACACTAGTATCATATGCATGATGCTATATATAGTATGTGATACTCCCCACTATATAAGGCTGGCCATAGTGGCGGTATCATAGCCGACGATATCATGCACTCAGAAATAGCAAGTATGCTGATGTGGCAAAGAATTAAATATATATAGAGAGGGTTAGAGTAACATATAGGCAGATACCGTATCATGTTAAATGCGATGCTAATTTTTGCCATGCATGGCAATAAATATGATCTATGATACTATACTCTATGTATTATACTATGTGCTATAATTAATTAAAGGTAGTATCATACACTAGTATCATATATATATATATATGCATGATACTAGTATATGACACTCTCCACTATGAGTAGCCTAAGTATATATAGCCTAACTAAAACACCCACATGTAGTTGTAGTAGGGTTTTGACTTTAATTAATTATATGCACTAAAATGCAATGCAAGGTAAGTGCAAAGAATGACTTAAACATAGCAGACGACCTGAAATGGTCCGGAACGATGTAGCTAGTAACTGACGATTTGTAGTTCAAAGTGCCGCATCTCCTTTAGGAAACTATGATCCTTCTTGTGAGATGCTCCAGTATGGAAGGTGCGAGCAGCAAAACTTGTGCCAAACTTTACCAAATTTTTTCCATGCGATCGTGAGAGCACGCGACAGTGACACAATGATTTTCGTTATTTTCCGGACTCTATATGCATTTCCTGAAATTAAAATACCAATAAGGCCTACGCCTCCTGTCGCACCCTGCGGCCGAACTTTTTGAAGCTTTTTCCCATTTCTCGCACAATGAATGAAAACTCGCAAAGCGACACACAAATGATCTTGCTAACACGCACGTGTAGTTGCGCAGACACACACACACACACAAACGAGATCTCTTTTTTTTGCAAATTCAAAGTTTGAGATTGCTAGCGAGGCCTGCCGCCTGGTAAAATGTACCAGAAAATCAAACCATATGGTACAATCGTGATTTCTTACAGTGGAAAAAAATTGGAGACAAAATGATGAACTCATGTTTTCATTCAAACAAAAATATGATGTTAGGTAATGTAAATGTTTTCAAATAGCACATGGTTCACTCACGAAAGCCGTGTGTCCACTAAACTGTGGCCGATGCCCCCCCCTCTACCACTCGCGCGATCTGAGTTGTGCGTTCTGATTGGCCAGAACCCAAACCCCATGGATCGTACGTCTACACCGTTGGATTCTCCTTGATTGAACGGCGATCCCCATCCCTTTCGACAGCACATGTAAATGCTTTCAAATAGCCCCTCGCAAAAAATGTTTTCAAATAGCACACAGTTCACTCACGAAAGCCGTGTGCCTACCAAACCATGGCCGATTCCCCCCTTTGCTATGCACGTGATCCGAGTCATGCGTTCTGATTGGCCAGAACCCAAACCCCACGGATCGTACGTCTGCACCGTTGGATGCTCCCAGATCGAACGGCAATCCTCATCCCTTTCGACAGGAAATGCAGTCCGGCTAGGAATTGATTTATATGCCAAAATGCACGGTAAATGCCAAAAAATGTCTTACATATAGCACACGAGATCTGAAATGCGCCAGCAAATCAAACCCGAAGTATAATTGTGATTGCTTTACGTGGGAAAAATTTAGAGGCGAAACGATGAACTCATGTCTTCATTTCAAACGAAATTATTCTCTTTGTGCACACGAGCGCTTAGAGGCAACCGTTTGCATAGGCCTTTCCGCGCGGCGCCCGGGGTTATTTTTCACCCTTTTCACCTAGGCCTCCAACAACCCCCACCACCCTCCCGTGTTTCACTCAACTAATCCACCCAATCTCCATCGCCAGCTCCCCCCTCCCCCAGATCCATAGCAGAACCCTCTCCGGCGCCACCGTGCTCACCGCGGCCGTGTGCCTACTCTTCGGCGTCAAGCCTACCTCCACTGTCGTTCCCAACACGATGCGGCCCGCGCCTCGCCATCTTCGTTTGCTCGACAGACACCCTCGAGCATATATTGATGCAGTAACCCTCGCCTCTCCTGTGGTCTGGCCGGGTTTGCATTAAGAAGCCTGTTAGTTACTACTTTCCATCGCGGCGAGGCATATTTCCTCGCAATCCCTCTTCCTATTTCGTTCCGTATGTTCCCAAATTGGCTATAAAATAACGGAGAGCATATATATGTTCATTATCTACCTTCCTTACTACATATAAGTTGTATTTGTTCCAATAAGTTACTGCCTATTTACTGATCGCGGGCGCCCGAGTCACACAAACTTAAGAAATTAGCCGTACATTTTCTATATTATTACATGGCATGTTTAGAAAGCTTGATACCAAGTTGTTAGTTTTATGCTTATCCTCCTTTCCTGAGTTCCGCATGTGTTCTCTGTAGATGCCGAGTAGCAGCGACAGCACTCATGCTTCAAGCGATGTATCTTCATCTGATTCGGACAACCCTAGGTCTTCAGCAGATTGTGAGGGATCAAGTAATCTTGAACGGGATAGAGCTGCAGCAATTACCCTTCCGGTCAGGACAAGGAGGAACGCTCCAAGGAAGCCCACACACCAGCCTAAAGGTGTATATGAAGTAACCGAGATTGATTTAAAGTCTTGGGCTCCAACTAAACCAGATAAAGCACGCAAGAGGTTCAGGAGTGTGTGTGTGTGTGTGTGTGTGTGTGTGTGTGTGTGTGTATTTGTTGGCACCGCAAGGTTCAACATTAATCTGCTGGGGTTTTGGAAGGCTGACACAGAAACACGGCGAAGGATAGTCCAGGAGATCATGGATCACTTCAATGTTCCAGGGCAGTGGAGAATGCAGGTGGAACACACTGCACTGAAGAAGGCTAGGGATGCTTGGAGAAACTGGAAGCACGTGCTGTACAAGAAGTACTTGAGTGAAGGCAAGGACCCAATCCCCGCATACCCCCAAATTACAAAGGCAGACTGGGTATAATTCAAAAGGGTCAGAGCAACTAAAGAGTTTGCTGAGAATAGTTTCAAGCAATCGGAACTTCAGAAGAAGAACATACACCCCCACCGTATGGGTGTGGCAGGATACTACGACAAGAAACTGATATGGGACCAGGAGGACAAAGAAGCAGTAGCGGCGGGTGGGAATCCGGCCTTTAGTGAAATCAGGGGCCAACGCGCTAGAGACTACTTGCGGGCACGTGCAAAGAGGCATGATGACGGAACTTATTACTTTGAAAACTCACGTGACGCCGAACTGTATCAAGTGATGTTAGAGGCTTCCAAGACCCCTGGAAGGTTCTACAGGAACTCAGGGCGATGTGACATTCTGTCCGTTGCTCTGGAAACAAAAGAGCCCCCTGGCCGTGCAAGGGGTATAGGTGTTAATGTCCCGCACAAGAGGGCTTTCACACTCAGCAAAGAAGAGAGGCTCAGCATGAAAAAAGCGAGGAGTGAAATGAAGCAGAATGGATTGTATGAAAGGTTGAGGAAGGAGATTTATCCGGCTGTTCGAAAGGATGTTGAGGAGTCAATGATGATGTAGAAGACTCTAACACTGGCAGATAGCCAACAGATGGGAGGGGAGGCGGGCATGGAGGATGCTGCTTATTGCGCGGCAACACTGCACAAGAGTAGGTGTGCATCAGCTGACCCAGCGACACTGAGACTGCAGCTGCTCGTGATGATGCTATATCTGATCTATCTGGAATGAAAGACAGGCTAAAGGGCGTGCTTACACATTATGAAGGTACATTAAAATGTGCAACAGCCTGGGTTTTCCCAACCTTCTTGGAAGATGGCCTCTTGTTGGACAATGTGCCATTCAAGCCGGGCTGTGTGAAGTGCTACATGACCGAAGTAAAGCCTGGATTCAATGAATTTGCCCTGAAGAATGTCCTAGGAGACTTCAATGAGCAAACGACCTTGGGAGAAACACTGTTACATCACATCCAGTGGCCACGAAAGGAAATAGAGTTCATCCATGAGATCCTTGAAGCCCCGCCAAGAGCAACCACTGTCGCCCCTCAACCGGTGGCGCTCTCCTTGCCACAGCAGCTCTCGCGGGCTGATGCATCAACCTGTGATCAGCCGGCTCGACTTTGTGGCGTACATGCCATGTCATCCTCCGCCCCAAAGCAGCCAGTGGCAAGGCCTACAACTGCTGAAGACGCACCACCGGTTCAGATGCCGGCCGCTGAAGCAGCGGGGGGAGACCCAGCTGCAGCACATGCTCAGCAGACCAACCTGGTGGAATAGACTGCTAAGCAGTCTGATGCTTTGGAACCACCTGCTAAGCAGTCTGTAGGTCTAGAATCGACTGCTTATCAGTCTGTTGGTCTGCAGTCACGTGATCAACATACCAATGCGTCAGCACTTCCTGCTCAGCAAACCAACGCGTTGGCACGGTCTCTCAGCACACCGACAAGTTGGTACCACCTGCGCAGAAACCCGACATAGCTTCAATGCATGGTCAGCAGTCCGATGCCTCTGCTCCTACAGCCCAACAGTCCGTCACAGTAGCACCGCCAGCTCAGTGGTCCATCATAGATAAACCGTCTGCTAAGCAGTCCGTCCAAGCTTCACCGTCTTCTCGGTAGTCTACCTTGCAGGCAACCAGACGTTCTGCCAAAAATGCTTCAAGTACCAAGAAGGAAGTGGCCAAAAAGGCTACACCCACAAGGAAGTGCAGCGGGAAAGTGAGGAGGAAAGATAATGATTGCCTCTTACTTAAAGCACTCATTGCCCAGAACCAAATTAACAGCAGGTTGTTCGAATCAGGGAGTAATATTATTTCTGACGACATGGATGATGAAGAAGTACGTTTGTTGCTTGCTAAAAGTAAAGCAGACATACTTGAAGCACGCAATTACGTCCATAGCCAGCCATTTCTTGTTGGCGAATACTTTGATGAGTGCAGCTCCAATTGCCGCGAGTTACATGAATATTGCATGGATCAAATGTCAGCAGGTCTTCATGGTTTGCTAGTCCACTACAAAAGAGATCATTTCCGACACGATGTTGGTTCCATCAATGTGAGTTTCAAGGACTTACATCTCTTCTTCAAATTCAACGTGCTCGATGCCACTCTTGTTAGATGCCTGATTTTATAAGTACTTAACAAACTCTGACCAACTTCTCCATACAGGGCTATAAATGATAAACAGCTAACTGCATTTTATTCCTCTCAGGGGATTGAACGCGCAGAGAAGAAAAAGGGAGAGTGTGTATTTCATAGATCCTGAATTAGCAAATGACACAACAATACATGGTAAGGACCTACGGGACTGGGCCGTTAACACGGTCGTCCGTCTCTTCGAAAACACGTCCCATGTAGAATCATTTCTCTGGCCATATCATGAACGGTAAGTCAAGTAAACAACCATGCATACACTGATTGTCTTTCAGATTTCAACATAATTCATAAGTTCATGGCTTTCCTAATATGTAGCAATCACTGGTTATTGGTATTCATTGTTCCAAACAAGAACACAGTTTACTACGTCGATTCTCTCAGAGAGTCAACAAACACTTAGGATCTGATGCATCTTCAGCAATTCATGGCTAGTATTGAATTATATGATGTTGCAATTAATTTGCATTCACATCTGGTTCAATAATTGATGTTGTCAAAATTCATCATCATTTGCAGTGTGCTCGCATTGTGGAAAACTAAACCAGGGAACCTGTTCAAGAGGGAGCTACCTCTGCAGCACGAGATCGTTTCTCCGGTAACACACCGAAATCCATTATTTTCAGAAAATTTATCCAACAGTCTGCAAATACCTTTTCTTACGCTAGTCAAATGTTCAAGCTTCTAAATAAACCTCTTTCTATTTTGTCCAAAGAAAAAATAAAACATCCAACACCGGTTAGGTTGTTCCTAGCAGGACAAATACATGGCTAATTCTGTACAAAAAAATTCAGTGTCCTCAGCAAGAAGCAGGGACCAACCTTTGTGGATACTATGTTTGCAGACACATGATCTCCATCTGCAAATCTGCTGATAGTTGTGACGATCCTCGCGAATTAGTACCAGTAAGTCTATCTTAATTAATATCTTCTACTCCACTCATATGGCACATTCTGATCTTAAAAATACTACAGCTCATCTTAAAAACGAGGACCCCTGAACCACTCCCGGCTGGTGAATTGCTGATGGTTCGGAGATTTATCAGCGACTTCTTCCTGGATCACTACATCAATCCCACTGGTGATAATGAAGATTTCAGCATGCCTTCTCCTGAAACATTGAGTAAGAGTTAGCCGCTAAACATATACGCATGGATCCATTGTTTTCCATCTGATGAGGTCTTCGTATTTTGTACACTATGATAATTATGTAATGCATATATGTGTGGACAAATCATTGGAATTTAGCTACCATATGTTCAATTGCAATTGTTGCGAAATCTGATGAATGTTCTTCCTGTGGACGCTATTTGTTCAAGTGAATATTGTGGCGAATTTTCTTTTTGTGTGCCGATCCAAAATGAGATATTTTTGTTTATTTGTTCAATTGAATATTGTGGCGAATTTGCTTTTTGCGTGCCAATTCAAAATGTGATATTTTTTTATTTGTTCAATTGAATATTGTGGCGAATTTGCTTTTTTGCATGCCGATTCAAAATGGGATATTTTTGTTTTAACCTGGCAATTGCTCCGCACAAGGTTCAACTAAATGAGTGTGTGTGATCCACATCGGAAAGCATATGTCAATCATAACGGAACCGTCAGTGATACACAGCAGATCGCAAACGATTTGCGGCACTACTACGTGCGCGTAGGATCTCCGGAACCGTTTGTGATATCGCGTTATCGCACATGAGAACTCAGAGTAAACTGTGCCCAATGTAAAATACAATCCCAGTCGTACTTTTTTCAGGAAACATGTCGGATCCCAAACGAAAAGCACACGTCACTCTTGCGGCAACCGTCGGTGATACCCAACAAATCACAAACGGTCTGCAGCACTTGTATGTGTGTGAAGGGGCTCCTAGACCATTTGTGATAGCACATTATCACAGACGGTAATTGTTGGGAAACGTGTGCGATGGAGTCTTGCATGGCAGACGGGTTACGCAGAAAACTCATGTGCGATGGGGCACAAATCGCACACAGTTCATATGTTGGCCCGTGTGCCTTACATACTGTTTCCCAAACGGTTCATTATGACAGACCGTATGGTTTCACTGCATCATTAGAAACGTTTAATCACCGGTACCACACGTGCGAAAGAATTTAGTGTGTGCTGCATCACACACGATTACATTTTGGAAGGCCTCTGGATCATTGCTCCATATCCCCGACGGTTTCTGGGTCATGTGGGAAGGACACCCTATCGCACACACTCACTTGGTGACGGTCCCAAATGTTGCCGCGGAAAGGGGTTAAAAACCGTTTGTATAGCACCGACGCGTACCAGTGGATCCTCTGTTCGGCTTTTTTCAAAAACCGGACAGAGTTTCAGGGGCTACTATCTATATACAGGTACATTTTCTTATATGAAAATCATCTAAGAGCATTACGTCGCATACCTCGAAGCCTGTTAGTAGGCTGGTGAAAGCTTCGTTCAGCCCGCTCTTGGCGGACTGAACCTTCTCAACCACCGCACCCATCAGGGTGTGGTGCTCCTCCACGATGGAAGCACGTCGTAGTGCTTCCACCAGAGCGTTCGGCGCCTCTGGATTAGTGGAGGTCACCGTCGGAGTTGATGCTCCCCCTCCTTCAAAGGGGGCTCCTCGCTCGATCACGGAGCCGTATGGGTCTCCGGAATGATATCTGGCTAGGGGCCGGACTGATCAAGGCCCCCGCCGTCGGTCGCCATGGGGATCGCGCCCCTCATGTCTTCGGCAGCCGAGGTATTACCCTCGGGCGCCGTGTTGGCAGCCTCGCCCACCCCTCCGCGGCCTGGAGAGGTCCTTCGGGACAACACCTTAGTATCATCCGCGATGATTGGCGGAGAGGCTCGCGGAGGCGTCTCACTCTCTACCATCTCGGGCGGCAGAGAACTCCCCTCAGATAGTGAAGGGTTGGGGAGGTCACGAGTAGGGCTGAAATACACACAGTATAATGTGTTGTATTAGAAACAATAGAGGACCGAACACATGTAATGAATCATTTGACACTTACGATTCGGCCAGGGGCTTCACCCTGGGGAGTCTCTCGGGGATGGGTTCGGTTTCCGAATCCGAACCATCCGAGAGGGCTATCTTCCCCCTCTTGGGCGCCTCCTCCTCCGGGTCTGTGGAGGCTACCCTCTTCTTCTTCCTCCCCTTGAGAGGGGAGTCGCTTTCGGTCTCCTCCTCCTCGTCTTCATCTCCCTCATGGGAGGAGGGGATTTCGGTCTCTCCGTACACTGCGTTCGAACGACCCTTGTGGCGGAGGTCGCCCTTGGCCTACTTGCCCTTCTTCTTCTTGGCCTTCTTCTCTGGCGCCTGATAGGGCGCCGGAACCAGCATCTTCATCAGCTGGGGTTCGGCCGGGTCTTCAGCCAGCGGCGCCGGACACCTGATCCGCTCCGCCTTTGCTATCCAGCCCTGTACAAGGGACGAAAAACTCATTATGCCTAAGAACTTATCAATCAAATATATATTAGGGAATAACACACTTACCGGTGTGGCCGGATTCTCGCTGTCAAGACCGATGTCTTCGGTCTTCTTCGGCCACGCTTTCTAGGCCTTGAAGAGCAGCTTCCAGATATCTTCGTGCGTTGTGCCGAAGAAGTGCTTCAGGGTCCGAGGATCTTCCAGATTGAACTCCCACATGTGGGAGGGCCGGAGTTGGCAGGGAATAATCCGGTGGAAGAGCATCACCTAAATCACGTTGGTGAGACTGGTGTTCTTGCCTATCATGTTTGAGATGCGCTTTTGTAGCATCAACACATCCGTTGTGGATCCCCGGTCTAGACCCTTGCTGGTCCATGACGCGAGCCGCATAGGGGGTCCGGATCTGAACTCAGGAGTGGCCGCCCACTTGGCGTCGCGGGGTCCGGTGATGTAGAACCACTCCTGTTGCCACACCTTGACGGTCTCCACGAAGGCCCCTTTAGGCCAAACGGTGTTGGGGAGCTTGCTCACCATGGCTCCACCGCATGCTGCCCATCGACCACCTTCCGCTTCACATTGAAGACTTTAGCCATAGGCCGAAGTGTGGGGGGATGCGGAGTAGTGCCTCGCACACGATGATAAACACCGAGATGTGGAGGAAAGAATTTGGGGCTAAATCATGGAAATCTAGCCCATAGTAGAACATGAGGCCGCGGACGAAGGGGTGGAGGGGAAATCCTAGCCCGCGGAGGAAGTGAGGGATGTATACAACCCTTTCGCCTGGCTCCGGCGTAGGGATGACTTGCTCCTTGGCAGGGAGCCTGTGTGCGATGTCCGTAGACAAATATCCTACCTCCCGGAGCTCCTTGATGTCCTTCTCGTGACAGAGGAGGCCTCCCACTTGCCGTTCGAACCAGATCCGGACATGGCTGGAGAGGTTGGCGGCGGTGGGAAAGATTGAAGTTTGGGCACTGGAGCTCGAAGATGGGAAAGCAGGAGAAGGAAGAAGGCATGGGAAGAAAAGAGGAATCTTTATCCTCTTATATAGGCAGTGAATATCAAACGCCCCCTTCAAGCCTTAAAACTCGCCTGTTCCCAAGGGGTCGTGCGAATGGCACGGTTGGATTACCCAAAACCGTATTGATGAGGATCCCACTATAAGCGGAAATGATCTCTGTTTTGACAAGACATGTCAATAGAGATTGTGCCTCGAAACGCGAAGTGGGAGGTGAAAAAACGGTTCGAAATGTTAAGAGGGCAGACGTGACGTTTGGCCAAAAAATTGTCAGTTGACAGACATTATTTTGATTAAATATCTTACCTTCATGGCTAAGGGTTGTGACTATTATACAGAGCCGGATATAGTTTTTTTCTGTTCAGAAGATTACTTTGAAGTGCTCAGGAGGAAGACCCCGCCGTGCAATGCTGAAGACAGCCCGCGTGTCGAACATATCGTCATTGAAGACTGGTTCAGGGGCTACTGAGGGAGTCTTGGATTAGGGGGTCCTCGGGTGTCCGGGCTGTGTGATATGGGCCGGACTGATGGGCCGTGAAGATACAAGGCAGAAGACCTTCCCCCGTGTCCGGGTAGGACTCTCCTATGCGTGGGTGGCAAGATTGGTGTCCGAATATGTACTTTCCTTCCTCTGCAAACCGACTCTGTACAACCCTAGGCCCCTCTGGTGTGTATATAAACCGAAGGGTTTAGTCCGTAGAGGCTGTCAGAATTCATACAGGCTAGACATCTAGGGTTTAGCCATTACGATCTCAAGGTAGATCAACTCTTGTAACCCCTATACTCATCAAAGACAATCAAGCAGGAAGTAGGGTTTTACCTCCATCAAGAGGGCCCGAACATGGGTAAACATCGTGTCCCCATTGTCTCATGTTACCTTCGATCCTCAGACGCACAGTTCGGGACACCCTACCTGAGATCGGCCGGTTTTGACACCGACAAGAGGTGTTGAGCAGACGTAAGTTGGGCACCCCAAGGCCACCATATTCCTTAGGGGCACAAACCTTATCCCAAGCCACCAAGCAGTGTCCACCATGAACATCTCGCTGTCCCTCCCATAAGAAACCTCTACAAATCTTGTTGGTTGCTTCAATTGTTTTGACTGGAAGGTCTATTGCCATCATAGCATGAATTGGCATTGATGCAAGGGTAGTTTTGAGTATTTCTAGCCTTCCAGCTCTTTACATCATTCTTGCTTGCCACGCGGGGAGTTTGCCCGCCATCTTGTCAACAATATACTGCAACTGGCCAGCCGTGATCTTCCTCAGACTTAAGGGGATGCCCAGGTAGCGAGATGGCCAACCCACCACCGGGCAGCCCATCTCATCAATTATCAATGCGACCTGCTCCTCTAGTGCATCTGATGGGAGTGCGCAGAACACTTCTCTAGGTTTGTGTGAAGCCCAGAAGTCACTCCAAAGTCCCTGAGTATCAAGTTGCAGGCCCGAATGCTTTCGATGTCCGGTTTGATGAATGTTACCACATCGTCCGCATAGATGGAAGTGCGGTTTCTAGGACCCGTAGGGGCCAACGGCGTCAGAACGCCGGTGTCCCTGAAACAAACCCTGGGTCCGTTGCCCAGACTATGCACAGGTCCAAGAACAAGATTACAGCACCAAGATCAGAGCAAAGCATGAGGGATCAGTTCTTCAA
This sequence comes from Triticum aestivum, assembly GCF_018294505.1. Lineage (NCBI taxonomy): Eukaryota > Viridiplantae > Streptophyta > Magnoliopsida > Poales > Poaceae > Triticum > Triticum aestivum. Next base: position 108,029,190 of record NC_057796.1, read on the forward strand.
AGGACCAACGTGTATATCAAGAGGACCAAGACTAGCTAGAGAGAGAAGATACTACTACGAGAAGAACCTCCCTTGCCAGGCAGGCGGGCCTGGCGAGGTTGGGGTTACCCCGAAAGCAAGCCCACAAGATCGCCCCGGCAGGCCTGCCGGGGCTCACGGAGGCAAAACCACTCCACCGCACCACCTCACAGCGACGCATATCGTCGATCAGTGTGGTGTCAAGCTCCTAAGTGACTAAGTGGCTGCTCCATGCCACATGGCAGCGACTTCCTACAGAAAATACCTCCAAGTGACACCCGTCCTGAGACGTGTCAAGCGAGCAGGCGCGAAGCTGGGAAAACAACCCGGCAGGGCTTGCTGGGCAAGCTGTGATGTGACACTAAGCAGCGCATTTAATGCACTTTGCCAGCCTGCAGAGTTAGGTATGATAGCACTGTTTGCTATCTAATCAGTATGGAAAGGCTGATTTGCCACTGTGGTGACCCCTTGATCTATAAAAGAAGGCCCATGGCAACCGTAGAAAGGATTTGGACCTCCTCACACTCATATGCGCGTAGCCACTCTCGCCCCGAGGAAACCTTGCCGGGCAAGAGCGCTGTGTTTTTCTACCATTTTTCCACCATCAATCCGTCAAAGCAGGAGTAGGATTTTACGCCTCGCAGCGGCCTGAACCTGGGTAAAACTGCTCATGTGATCTCTTCTGTAACAGCCTGGATTTTTGCCTTTTTCTTTTTCCTTTGATTTTCTTGGATTTCCGGTTTTGTTTTGCTTTTCCGTGGCTGTGTGGTTCTGAAACTTGGGAAGATCATGACTTCCTAGGTTTTGTAGTGGCTTGTCACCCTCATCATCATCCCTAGATCATGTCATTTCCATCCTTGACCTAACCCAGAATTCTTTTGTTGGGAATATTCCGTTTCTGATAAAGGAATAACCCTTAAAACCCTAGGTTGTGAAGCAACCTATATTTCTGTCACTCCTAAAATTCCCAAATAATTCTCATAAATTGTTTGGGTAACATATCCCTCAATTATGGCAAAATATATCATTGGCCATGTTTCCCATCATCCTCCAATAATTCTTTTCCTATTCTGTCCTAAATGGCACTTTGCAAAGGAAGTGCTATTTATATTTGCTTCATTGACCCCAAACTTCTTGGACAGCTTTTCCTGTCCATAACATTGGCTCATGCCAAAATTCAACTCAATTTGCCTAGTAAATATTCCTGAGCAATTTTTCAAAGTTCCTGTCTGAGGGAAGTGATTGTGAAGGAAGTACAATCTAGGCATATCCAAATGAGTTGCAATTTTGCAAGGTCCTTCATATGATCAAATCATGACTCTCCACCAAATATGAGCTCATGTAACTCATCTATGTGAGCCCAGCCCCAAATATTAGTTTCTGGTTAGATTTTCAGTTTGTGAAGCAACTATATTTTATATTGCTTCAATTGAGCTGAAAGTTTACTAGGACATGCTTCTACCTATATAAACTCCCTCCATCAAGTTTTAGCTCAATTAGTTACTCCAATTGCCCTGTGCAATTTTTTCAAGTTTCTGTCCAGAATGAAGCTTTGTGAAGCAAGTGCCACTTTGGTATTTCCAAATGGCATGCAATCTTTACAGCAGCTTCATACCATCATACAACCCCTCTCTACCAAATTTCAGCTCATGACAATCAAGTATGTGAGTGTATCATCCAAATACCTAATTCTGGTCAGTTTTGCACTTTCTACAGCAACCCTCGTCTAAACTCCTCCTATTAGTCTGATTTTTGGAGATCAACATCTCCTTAGTGTGTGATCATCGCCAGAAAAAACTCTTTACCATGTTACCAAGCTGGTTTAACCACAAGAAGTTACAAGCACCTTCCTGTTGATTTACTTTGAAGCTAAGTGCAAATCTCTTCTTTGCCCCTGGACCGATTTATTTCCTCATTTTAACTAAGGGCACGACGATCTATCTACTGGACATGGTCGGCCCGGCCAAAACACGCCGCTTGCACCAGTGTCCGTGGTGATCACGCTGGCATCACGCACAGTGCAAGCTCTGGCTCGGTCCGGCCACTGTGCTCGTCTCCTCCCTCCTCGTCTCGACCTCCATTCATGTCCTGGAGCTCGCCCATGCTCGACTGCGTCGCCCTGCATCGGTGCCTTGTCGTGGTTCGCCATAAATGAGCCGCTAGCTCCATGCCCGTGCCGCGTCCAGCCTCTGCCTGCCATTAAAGCTCGGTCGGGAGCTCGCTCGTGAGCTCTAGAGCTCTCCCCCGCGCCTATATAAGTACCCCCGAACCCCTCCGCAGATTATTCACTCCTCCCTCGCCTCTCTATTCCACCGGAGTCCTCGGCCCCCTCCTCTTTTCGCCGGAGTTTGCCTCGGCCGCCGCGGTTCCTCCTTGGTTCCGGCTAGCTCGAGCCTCCTCCTCTCCTCTGGTGTTGTCCACTGCCTCCCCCACACTCCCACGAGTCACCCCGACCCCTTTCCCCCTCGCCGGAGTGCCTCTGGCCGCAAGCCCCGAGTTCGGCCGTCGCCTCCGCCTCTTGGCTGCTTCCTTGTCCGGCCTCCCTGAGCACCTTCTCGCCTCTTCACCACCACCAACCGACTCCCCGTGCTCCGGCGGTCCGCCCCACCACCTCGCCTCGCCGGAGTCGTCCCTCATCGCCGGCTACCCCCTCTACCCGCCGCCTCTGCCGCCTCTGTACTCCTCCCTGTCGCTGCTCACCGTCGTCGCTCCCAGCCGCCCCGTCGCTCCCTCTTTGCGGGGATGGACGCCGGAGGCTGAGCCGCGCCCACACGGTGGTCTCCGCTCGGCTGGAGACGGTCGGAGCAGCCGACCCCGTCGCCAGCCTCCCCTGCCTCACTCCTCTGTCTCCGATCGGGGAGGCAGCGAGGAGGAAGAAGACAGGAGCCAGGCGGGCCCCCTGTCACCCCACCTGTCATCCTCACCACGTTGACCCCGCCCCTGGCCACGTGGTAAGTGGAAGCGTATTTCGCAGGATACATCTTCCTTTATACGAAAACGTATTATTGCAGTGCTTTAGGCAGAAATACATTTTCTCTTCGGGAAGGCGTATTTCTCTCTACTGCGGTAAAGAATGTGCTTTCTCCGTTCTGAAAGCATATTGTCTGAAATACGTTTCCTGTTTTTCCTCCCAGGGGCCTGTTTGCTGAAGTTTATTCACACATTGGTCCCTGATCTTCTACACCTCATAACTCCGCAACCGTAACTCCGATTGAGGTGAAACCAACGCTCACTTCTTCATATCGTCGAACTCTATCTTTTGGTAACATTTTCACTAGGTGGTTTCACAGTGAAAATGACCATTATGCCCTTGCCTCTAATCAGCTCCCTTCAAGAGAAAACCATCCGATGTTTCGTTCCGCGGCTTCACCGCACTTCTTCCTGGAGTCTCCGTCACCCGAGGCAAGCCACAATACCCACTTGCATGATAGTCATGCATTAGCCATGGTTTTCAACTTGAATATTTATTAACTGTTTGCTTGTTTAAAATATGGTTATCGTTGTTCGGTAATGATTCTTGGTTAGTGCTTACTTTATTGTTATGTTGTTATGCACCTGGTTAGCATGCCCTGCTAGTTGCTAGTATTCCTTTCCTATGCTTATGCTTGCTAGTAGTACATGTTGATGTTGGTGATGGTCTTTGGTGCATGACTGCCATCTGTCCCGAGTACCGTTGTTATGCATGTTCCATTGCATCCAGTTGGTTAAATGCTTGCATGATGGCATTGTTCATATGTTCTTGCATGATATTTATTATTAATGCTAGCGGTCATGCTATGTTTTGAAGAAGTATGTACTTATGAAGTTCATGCTAGTCAGTATGCCATGCTTAGTTGGATATGATTCATTGTTGATACGGTGGATAGTTATGTGGTTCTCTCATGATTATGTTGATATCATGCTCATGCATTGTAATTGCATCATGTATTTTATCATGGCTCAGCATATTTGCATTCAAGTTTAATCGGATTAAATTGAACTTGAACAACTGTTGGCTGAGTCATGGTGCCACCATATCGAACTGACCAGTGCAACCACGCTTACCTTTATGGGAAGGTCCTAACTGGGTCTATTGTCGTGCCTCTCGCTGGAGCCTCCAACGAGGGAAGGTTATGGGCGTGCGGTACCTTGGCCCGGCAAGCAGACATAACCTTGTGTGCCCGTTGTTGTTGTTATGGATCCGGGTCCCCGTTTGGGACTGTTTATGTTTGGCCACGACGGTGGTCGTTGTGTCTTTGGTAGACACGGGGCCATCCAGGACTAGCCCAGTGGGGAGTGAGTCGGAGTGGCCGGGAGAGTGTCATGGCAGTAGATTGGTTTTGTCGGAACGCCGTTGGTCCACCCGAATGGGAGTGCGAGGCCATGGGTTCTGTAGTGTGGGTACAGTGTACTAACCTCTGCAGAGTGTATACTAAATCTATCGATAGCCGTGCCCGTGGATAAGGGCCCAGTTCGTGTCGGTCACACTGTGAGTCAACAGTAATAATAATAATGTGCTTAATAACAACCCCGGTTCGATGATGAGATAAGTTGCTTGTGATCGCCGGAAAGATCACCGTTTGAGATCAAGTGTTGGTCATGGTTCTGATCGCCGGAATGATCACCGTGGTATCGAGGATACCGAGTTGTTGGATATCCGTGATGTTGTGCGAGAATCGTGGGTAAAGATCAAGCTCCTTGTGGTCATTTGATGATTACTATGGTATTGTTTATACCAAGCTTGATTTGATCCTGAGATGATCGTGTAATGTCCGAGGTTGGTAAGTGATGCATGTGATGGTTACGAGGTAACCCGAGCAGAATAAATGGTGCATGTAGTGTCATCATGTTGCATGCTAGTATCATCATATTTATATGTTCATGCCATGATCATATTGTTCTAGCGATATTATGCTCATGTTGTTCATGCCATGTTATCCTGATGATCTCATGATAATTCCTGCTTAACCGGTAATTGCCATGCTGTTGTTTGTCTTGAATGCTTCTGGTTATTGTGAGCTTGCAAGTACATTCAATGTACTGACCTGGCGTGTCATGCCAGTTTGCAGGTCGTGCCTGGATTGCTTGCTTGTTTGATGTTGCTCCCGTGTTCGCGAGCTAGGATAAATGTTCCAGCCAGAGTCCCTGTGGATTGGAGTCCATCATCGCCGTTCGTTGTTCCGCTGCGAGTAGTCATTCCGCTGCTTCGAGTTCTTATGCTGCTTGTATAGAGCAACCGTGGTTGGCGTAGTGTCGTCGTGCTGATGTTATTCATTGTAATATCGGAACCCGTGTGTTCATATTCGTGTTGTAATAGAGAGCTGGTTTGTTCTATACTAAGCAGTGTCGTATTCCAGAAGACTTCACCTCGATCTCTAGGCTGGAATACGGGGCGTTTCGGTTTTCTCTGAGCCGGGGTGCCACAGGCTTGGTATCAGAGCAGGTCTGGCTGTAGAGCGTCCTAGTCCGCTGGGACGTTAGAAAACGGTAGTATAGGGTCTGGTTGTTGCCCTTGCTTGATGCATTTGGTTGTTGCATTTGTTTGCTGCATATAGTCTTATTTCGGTTACCGTTAACCCCTGGTTCATGCGTAGATGGCGGTCAACTTCCATGAGTTCAGTGCCCTTCCCATAGCTCCCGGTGCTGTTCCTATTGAGTTCAGTCCCACTCCTGCACCTCTCAGCTTTGCCGCCCTCCTTGGCGACATGTGGCGTAGCAGTTATCTCCTCAGGGATCCACCTCATTATCAAGTATTCCAGTTTTCTGCTGGAGGAAGCATTCGGGAATATGTTGCTCATGTCCATCTGTCAGCCCCGATTCCTGTCGGTAAGCGCACCTACAGTTTCCACGGTGGTTACGGCGCTACTCCTGAGCGTGCCGTTCAGCTTGCCGCAATGGCAGGAGTCACCGGTCTTCGTCATCAAGAGAGCATGGTGCAAGAGAACCGTGCTTATCAATATTATCCCACCATCATCGAGAATCCTAGGAGAATCCAATTTCCCTCCGTCAACCCTCAAGATGACCCGGCTATCCTCGCCATGTCTCGTTGCATGACGACCGAGTGCCTTCTTATTTCTGAGTTAGTCCGAGACGCCATTCGGGCCAGGAGATTGCTTGGTGTCGCTTTACCTCAGTCTCCGCCAGCTTCTCCAACTCCTCCACCTCGTCCATCCGGAGTTTTAGAGTCAGCAGTTCCACTCGCTACTCCCTTAGCTTCCTCGTTAGTTCGCGAGCGTTTGCTCAAGTGTAGGATGTAATCCTTCGTGTAGTGTTTGTGCATCTGCTGTAGTATCATGCTTGTGTGTGCCTGTGTGAAGCGGCTTTGTAGCTTGTTTGTTGTGTGCTTTGTTGCAATAAATCGTTTTCTCGTGCTTCTTCGTTTTGAATCCTCGGTGTTACCCCCTTATGGAAATTATTCCTCGACCGACACCGAATCAGAAGGAGCCGTAAGCAGTACAGATATACACCAAGAAATTCAGTTAAAAGCAATGAGGTTTTCAGCCGGCAGCATTGTATTGCAGACATCCGTCCGGATACAAATTGTATTTTGATCAGACTTTCAGCAACAAGTACCTGTCAGAGATACACTTTATCGCAGCAAAGATTAAATCAGAAAGAGGACAAAATTGGATCAACCGTGCATTTCAAGCCAAAGGTATGGGCTATGCACAATGATTGAATGTGCCATAAGTCACAATTAAAACACCGCGACACCCAGAAGTCAGTCCAAATGCACGGTGAATTCAGTAAGGACAGTCAGACAATTCTTGTCATATAAATAATCAGCTGCCGGGCGGACAAAGATATATATATGTCATTCCGTTCACCAAGAAAATTAGTTCCGTCCATCTCCACAATTTATTTGCAAAGTGTACAAGACAAGGTTCCCAGTCTGCCTCAGTAGAGTATGAATGGATTCCCATGCAAGATATTCAGTCTTCTCAATAAAATACTGCAAAAGCTTCTGGCATAGGGTACCGAGTCTTCCCTAGCAAAGTCTTTAAGGGGGGAGCCTTATGAGGTACGGTACCCCATTTTTCCTCAAGAAGATATCCACCGAAGGCTTCGAGCACAAGTCATCTAGTCTTCCTCAACATGATACCCCAGTGGTTTCCAAACACAAGCTGCCCAGTATTCTTCTGTACGGCACTAATACAAGACATTAAATTATGAACTGTCAGCATATGGCAGTGTTTTCCAAGTGGCAGATCTACAACAGTTGGTCTGAAACAAAAACCGGTCAGAGGTATGCCTCGAGAATTAGATATTAGTTCATTCAAGTATGCTGCGTAGTCCATGCAAGTCTCTCGCACAAGGAAGAATTCACGGTACACATCCGACAACCTCACCAGTTATTCAAGAAACAAAAACCAGTGGGTGATGCCATAATCAATAAGTCTTGAAGGAAAGACAACATTGAGACAATAATCTTGGCAGTGATTATCAAGATCAGTCCCGCACATCCAACAATATGATGTTATTAATCCTATCACTGTCCGGCATAATCCACAACAGTATTGAGATCTGTATAACCACACGTGAGCCGGATAAATATACCGAGGCTCAAAACATGAACCAGACCAAGGTACGATTGCCAGATATTGTACGTAACAGTATTCAGGGCCGCGAAAACAATCAAGGATATATATAAGGCCCCGCTCTTTCAGTTAAGGGTCCAGATGAAGAAAGTAATAATGAAAGAGCAGGACCAACAATACAGGTATGCCGGTTATTATGTGAAAAATGTGGATACCCAAGACCGTCTTATTCCACGGCAAACCCAAGAGGTATACTCCATTGTGGTAAGGACCTCATAGCAAGGCAACCAGCTCAGTCCACAGTATGCTCAGAACTGTCAGCATTGAATACCCAAGTCTGTCCGGTCAGACTCATGGACAGCTCAATATATTAACCTCAACAGCCGCGATGGAGCATCACATAGACTGTTATTCCCAGGGAGATGCTGGCAAAAATGAAGAATCGGTGTGAAAACATATACTTTGAGGATTGTTATCTCTCGCATAGGGGAAGCAATTAAAAGAATAGCCTGTGTGGATGGGATTCTTTGCCAAGATCACCGCCAGTCAAGTCTGCAAATCTTATCATCAGGAGGTGGTGCATTTTTCTATCAGTCACGACAAGCGACAGTCAAACCTTTGGTACAACTTGGATACTCAAGACTGTGAAGCCAGTCAAGATAAGTCAGAAATTCCTGCAAGATGTCAGAATCTGTTCGCAAAACAGATATGATCCACATCACTGTTTTGGACCCAGAAGGCATGCATATATTCGAGGAAACCAATGCATGGGTAGAAGAGATTCTTTGTTCCACGGGAAGATATGTTCCTCAACTCCGTGGAATATTCTCGGTACTCGACACTAGAATAACTTTCCAGCAAGGATCAATATCAAGATGGACAAGTATGTCCGTACAAATAATATTTCAGATGCCAGCTCAGCCAACAGATATGAAAGAAAACTTAAGTCAGTATAAACAGGAACATATAAGGTACGTCCTGTCAGAATGTCAGATATGACGAAGCAAACCACCCCAGATCAAGACAGTCAGTTATATCCAATTCAGTGGAAATATTATATGAGAATAAATAAAAGAAACCCGAGTTGGAAACGGTTTCTTCAAGTCAGAAAGATTATTTAACCCTGAGCAACCAAATCTCGAGGACAAGATTTCTTTAAGGGGGGAAGGTTTGTAACAGCCTGGATTTTTGCCTTTTTCTTTTTCCTTTGATTTTCTTGGATTTCTGGTTTTGTTTTGCTTTTCCGTGGCTGTGTGGTTCTAAAACTTGGGAAGATCATGACTTCCTAAGTTTTGTAGTGGCTTGTCACCCTCATCATCGTCCCTAGATCATGTCATTTCCATCCTTGACCTAACCCAGAATTCTTTTGTTGGGAATATTCCTTTTCTGATAAAGGAATAACCCTTAAAACCCTAGGTTGTGAAGCAACCTATATTTCTGTCACTCCTAAAATTCCCAAATAATTCTCATAAATTGTTTGGGTAATATCTCCCTCAATTATGGCAAAATATATCATTGGCCATGTTTCAAATAATCCTCCAATAATTCTTTTCCTATTCTATCCTAAATGGCACTTTGCAAAGGAAGTGCTATTTATATTTGCTTGATTGACCCCAAACTTCTTGGACAACTTTTCCTATCCATATCATTGGCTCATGCCAAAATACAACTCAATCTGCATAGTAAATATTTTTCAGCAATTTCCAAAGTTTCTGTCCAGGAAGGAACTTTGTGAAGGAGCTATATTCTAGGCATATCCAAATGAGTTGCAATTTTGCAAGGTCCGTCATATGATCAAATCATGACTCTCCACCAAATTTGAGCTCATGTAACTCATCTATGTGAGCCCAGCCCCAAATCTTAGTTTCTGGTCAGATTTTCAGTTTGTGAAGCCACTATATTTTATATTGCTTCAATTGAGCTAAAAGTTTACTAGGACATGCTTCTACCTATATATACTCCCTCCACCAGTTTTAGCTCAATTAGTTAATCCAATTGCCCTGTGCAATTTTTCCAAGTTTTTGTCCAGAATGAAGCTTTGTGAAGCAAGTGCCACTTTGGTATTTCCAAATGGCATGAAATCTTTACAGCAGCTTCATACCATCATACAACCCCTCTCTGCCAAATTTCAGCTCATCAAAATCAAGTATGTGAGTATATCATCCAAATCCCTAATTCTGGCCAGTTTTGCACTTTCTATAGCAACCCTCATCTAAACTCCTCCTATTAGTCTGATTTTTGGTGATCAGCATCACCTTAGTGTATGATCATCGCCAGAAAAACTCTTTACCATGTTACCAAGCTGGTTTAACCACATGAAGTTACAAGCACCTTCCTGTTGATTTACTTTGGAGCTAAGTGCAAATCTCTTCTTTGCCCCTGGACCGATTTATTTCCTCATTTTGACTAAGGGCACGACTGTCTATCTACTGGACATGGTCGGCCCGGCCAGAACACGCCGCTTGCACCAGTGTCCGTGGTGATCACGCTGGGGTCACGCACAGTGCAAGCTCTGGCTCGGTCCGGCCAGTGTGCTCGTCTCCTCCCTCCTCGTCTCAGCCTCCATTCATGTCCTGGAGCTCGCCCATGCTCGACTACGTCACCCTGCATCGGTGCCTCGTCGTGGTTCGCCATAAATGAGCCGCTAGCTCCATGCCCGTGCCGTGTCCAGCCTCTGCCCGCCATTAAAGCTCAGTTGGGAGCTTGCTCGTGAGCTCTAGAGCTCTCCCCCGTGCCTATATAAGGACCCCCGAACCCCTCCGCAGCTCACTCACTCCTCCCTCGCCTCTCTAGTCCACCGGAGTCCTTGGCCCCCTCCTCTTTTCGCCGGAGTTCGCCTCGGCCGCCATGGTTCCTCCTTGGTTCCGGCTAGCTCGAGCCTCCTCCTCTCCTCTGGTGTTTTCCACTGCCTCCCCCACACTCCCACGAGTCAACCCGACCCCTTTCCCCCTAGCATGGAGTGCCTCTGGCCTCAAGCCCCGAGTTCGGCCGTCGCCTCCGCCTCTCGGCCGCTTCCTTGTCAGGCCTCCCCGAGCATCTTCTCGCCTCTTCACCACCACCAACCGACTCCCCGTGCTCCGGCGGTCCGCCCCACCACCTCGCCCTCACCGAAGTCGTCCCTCATCGCCGGCTACCCCCTCTGCCCGCCGCCTCTGCCGCCTCTGTACTCCTCCCTGTCGCCGCTCACCGTCGTCGCTCCCAGCCGCCCCGTCGCTCCCTCTTTGCGGGGATGGACGCCTGAGGCTGAGCGCGCCCACCGGTGGTCTCCGCTCGGCTGGAGCCGGTCGGAGCAGCCCGACCCGTCGCCGGCCTCCCCCTGCCTCACTCCTCTGTCTCCGATCGGGGAGGCAGCGAGGAGGAAGAAGACAGGAGCCAGGCGGGCCCCCTCCTCCCCGCGGACCCCACCCGTCATCCTCTTCGCGTTGACCACGCCCCTGGCCACATGGTAAGTGGAAGCGTATTTCGCGGGATACGTCTTCCTTTATACGAAAACGTATTCTTGCAGTGCTTTAGGCAGAATTACGTTTTCTCTTCGGGAAGGCGTATTTCTCTCTACTGCGGTAAAGAATGCGCTTTCTCTGTTCTGAAAGCGTATTGTCTGAAATATGTTTCATGTTTTTCCTCCCAGGGGCCTGTTTGCTGAAGTTTATTCACAGATTGGTCCCTGATCTTCTACACCTCATAACTCTGCAACCGTAACCCCGATTGAGGTGAAACCAATGCTCACTTCTTCGTATCGTCGAGCTCTATCTTTTGGTAAAATTTTCACTAGGTGGTTTCACAGTGAAAATGACCATTATGCCCTTGCCTCTAATCAGCTCCCTCCAAGAGAAAACCGTCTGACGTTTCGTTCCGTGGCTTCACCGCACTTCTTCCTGGAGTCTCCGTCACCCCAGGCAAGCCACAATACCCACTTGCATGATAGTCATGCAGTAGCCATGGTTTTCAACTTGAATATTGATTAACTGTTTGCTTGTTTAAAATATGGTTATCGTTGTTCGGTAATGATTCTTGGTTAGTGCTTACTTTCTTGTTATGTTGTTATGCACCTGGTTAGCACGCCCTACTAGTTGCTAGTATTCCTTTCCTATGCTTATGCTTGCTAGTAGTACATGTTGATGTTGGTGATGGTCTTCAGTGCATGAGTGCCATCTGTCCCGAGTACCGTTGTTATGCATGTTCCATTGCATCCAGTTGGTTAAATGCTTGCATGATGGCATTGTTGATATGTTCTTGCATGATATTTATTGTTGGTGCTAGTGGTCATGCTATGTTTCGGAGAAGTATGTACTTATGAAGTTCATGCTAGTCAGTATGCCATGCTTAGTTGGATATGATTCATTGTTGATATGGTGGATAGTTATGTGGTTCTCTCATGATTATGTTGATATCATGCTCATGCATTGTAATTGCATCATGTATTTTATCATGGCTCAGCATATTTGCATTCAAGTTTAACCGGATTAAATTGAACTTGAACAACTGTTGGCTGAGTCATGGTGCCACCATATCGAACTGACTAGTGCAACCACGCTTACCTTTATGGGAAGGTCCTAACTGGGTCTATTGTCGTGCCTCTCGCCGGTGCCTCCAACGAGGGAAGGTTATGGGCGTGCGGTACCTTGGCCCGGTAAGCAGACATAACCTTGTGTGCCTGTTGTTGTTGTTGTTATGGATCCGGGTCCCCGTTTGGACCGTTTATGTTTGGCCACGACGGTGGTCGTTGTCTCTTTGGTAGACACGGGGCCACCCAGGACTAGCCCAGTGGGGAGTGAGTCGGAGTGGCCGGGAGAGTGTCATGGCAGTAGTTCAGTTTTGTCAGAACGCCGTTGGTCCACCCGAATGGGAGTGCGAGGCCATGGGTTCTGTAGTGTGGGTACAGTGTACTAACTTCTGCAGAGTGTATACTAAATCTATCGATAGCCGTGCCCGCGGATAAGGGCCCAGTTCGTGTCGGACACACTGTGAGTCAACAGTAATAATAATAATGTGCTTAATAACAACCCCGGTTCGATGATGAGATAAGTTGGTTGTGATCGCCGGAAAGATCACCGTTTGAGACCAAGTGTTGGTCATGGTTGTGATCGCCGGAATGATCACCGTGGTATCGAGGATACCGAGTTGTTAGATATCCGTGATGTTGTGCGAGAATCGTGGGTAAAGATTAGGCTCCTTGTGGTCATTTCATTATTACTATGGTATTGTTTATATCAAGCTTGATTTGATCCTAAGATGATCGTGTAATGTCCGAGGTTGGTAAGTGATGCATGTGATGGTTACGAGGTAACCCGAGCAGAATAAATGCTGCATGTAGTGTCATCATGTTGCATGCTAGTATCATCAGATTTATATGTTCATGCCATGATCATATTGTTCTAGCGATATTATGTTCATGTTGTTCATGCCATGTTATCTTGATGATGTCATGATAATTCCTGCTTAACCGGTAATTGCCATGCTATTGTTTGTCTTGAATGCTTCCTGTTATTGTGAGCTTGCAAGTACATTCAATGGACTGACCTGGAGTGTCATGCCAGTTTGCAGGTCGTGCCTGGATTGCTTGCTTGTTTGGTGTTGCTCCCGTGTTCGCGAGCTAGGATAAACGTTCCAGCCGGAGTCCCTGCGGATTGGAGTCCATCATCGCCGTTCATTGTTCCGCTGCCAGTAGTCGTTCCGCTGCTTCGAGTTGTTATGCTGCTTGTATAGAGCAACCGTGGTTGGCGTAGTGTCACCGTGCCGATGTTATTCATTGTAATATCGGAACCCGTGTATTCATATTCATGTTGTAATAGAGAGCTGGTTTGTTCTATATACTAAGTAGTGCCGTATTCCAAAAGACTTCACCTCGATCTCTGGGCTGGAATACGGGGCGTTCCGGTTTTCTCTGAGCCGGGGTGCCACATCTTCCGCACTGTGTTATGCTTCTCCGCTCTGTGTGCAACGTGCCCATCCCCCCGCCAAACACAAAGGGGCTCATGGCCCAATAGGTGGACGTGGTTCCCATGACATCTTTGGCGCGCCATGTTGGGGGGCCACTTGCGATAACCCGAGAGTGTAAGCAGCGCGTCATCTTCATCGCAATTTCCATCATCGACGGCTTCATCGACTATGGCGCCCAAGAAGAATCCCGATGCAGCAGCTCACCCGTCCACCTCGAAGGCTCCGCCTCCTGCGACCGCCGACTCCGCGGGGAATGCGGAGGCGCATGAGGATGTGGGCACTGCGGGAGACATGATCGGCGCAGGCGGCATTGTCACCACCTCCCCCGTGGCCGAAGCAGGAGCGGGAGGCACCAGATAAGGACAACACCAACAACATCCTGGAGACCATGCTCCGCGAGGTACGGGTAGAGAGATTATTCCTTCTGTCCCTCCCGGCCTAGCCGAGGGGCATAGCCACGGCGGTGACATTTGTCCTGAGGCGAATCACAATCCTACGGCCGCCCCCGCCTTGGGCGCGGTTGCAGAGCATGCACCGCCCCGGGGCAAACTGGCTTAGCCAATGCTCCGAACGGATTCATTGGCCTCCGCGCGCCATCACCTCATCAGCACGCCATCCCAGCGATTGCCTCCCGACGATGGGAGCCCGGCGCAGCCACCGCCGGCACCGTCAGGAGCCGAGCGAGGTCTACATCATCATCACCAATGCCAAGCGCTGCTTCGGAGGCCATGGTGCAGGCCCAGCTGCCGCTGAGGTTTCCGCCGGCAGCTGATCAAATGGATGAGTGGAGAGCCACCATGCAGAGTCTGATTGGCTTTGCCGAGGCTGGAGGCTCACAGCGAGCTGGCCTGTCATGACCTCCCCGATGATGGCAGCCCACGCTGCTGGTCGTGCGGAAGGGGCCACCCCCATGGTGCAATCCCCACCGCGGCAACCAGCGCGAGAGCTACGAGACAAAGAGCTTGATGATGTCTCGATGGCTTCGTCTGATCCTCGATCACGTCAAGGCCAATGGCGAGCCCCGGAGGACAGGCAGATGGAGGGCGCGCACGTCACCATCGAGCGACACCGCGACGCCCACCACCAGTCCAATGGGCACGATGGCCCCAACGTCGACGAGCCTGCGCTCGACAGAGGCGGGTACCTGCCTTTCGAGGCCGGGTGCCCTGCCTTCACCTGTGAGCTGCAGCAAGTCCGTTGGCCGTCTGCTCGCACGTTCAAGCCAGAGATTCCACAGAAGTATGATGGGAGACTGAACCCGGTAGAGTTCTTGAGCATCTACACCATTGCTATTCAAGCTGCCGGGGGAAGAGATGAGAAGGTTTTTGCCAACTACTTCCCTTTGGCGCTCAAGCCAAATGTGAGGCCTTGGCTGATGCATCTGCTGGAGAACTCCATCTCGACCTGGACTGACCTGTGCCATGAGTTCGTTGGCGCCTTCACGGGCGGCCACCAAGAACCAGGACAACCCAGTGATTTGCAGCTTCTCCCGCAGAAGGAAGGAGAGACTCTGCGAAAGTACATGGAGAGGTTCAGCCGAGTCCATAAGAATATTCCAGATATCCACCCGGCAGCTGTGATAGCTGCATTCCAGTCCAACGTGTGCAACCGTCGGATACGTTCCAAGATGAACGTTCGACTGCCCAAGACTGTGAAGGAACTTTACACCTTGGTGGACAAGTGTGCTCGGGTGGAGGAGGGGAGGAAACTCCCCGGAGAAGAGGATGGCGTCGATGTCGACTCAGAAGATGACGACGAGCCCACCAGTCAGAAGAAGAAGGACAAGACGCGCAACAAGAAGCACAAGGACAAAGCAATACTGACCATTGAGGGTTCGGGCACGCCTAGTACCGTTAAGAAGGCTAAGGCCGAAGCCCCCAGCAAGGAAGTTGTTGTGTGCACTGATTGTCGGGAGGCTGCGGCTGCCGAGAAGGCTGGAAAAGGTGATGGGCCGTATTGCAAGATTCATCAGACCAAGGGCCACGATCTACAGGAAAGTCATCAGGTTGAGCATCTCGTCAAGAAGTAGAGAGCTGAATATGAGAAGTGTGATAAGGAAAAAGGTCAGAATGGCGCTGGCGGGAAGGGCCGAGGCGACGAAGCAAATCACCCCGGCAAGGCTCTTCGGAACCAAGGAAAACCCGCCAGGGGCCGAGAGAAGGAAGATTGCAATGATGAAAGTTATGGAGGGGATGAAGAGGAAACCAGCGAGCAGGAATTCCAGAAGGCCACTGACGCCCTGTGCATTTACGGGGGTGCATCTCTGCGGCAGAGTCTCGGAAGCCGCTCAAGTGGTCACGCAAGCCCATCATCTTTGATGAAGAGGACCATCCTGACTGCACCACCGCAGTAGGATGCTTGCCGTTGTTGGTTTCACCAACGATCCACAACCTCAAAGTCACAAAGATGTTGGTTGACGATGGGGCCGGGTTGAATCTGATTTCCCCAAAGGTTATCAGCAAACTTCAGATAGCAGAGGAAGAGCTCAAAGTCACGGGCACATTTCAAGGAATCAACCTTGGTAGGAGTCATCCTAAGGGAAAGATCATATTGCCATTGACATTTGGAGGAGAGTTGAACTACCGGACTGATAAGGTTGTGTTTGATGTGGTCGATCTCCCCCTGCCGTACAATGGAATCCTTGGACGCCCAGCTCTGGCAAAATTCATGGTGGCATCCCACTATGCCTACAACACTTTGAAGATGCCAGGGCCGGTGGGAGTCATTGCCATTCCGTCAGACGAGAAGGACGCAATTATTTGCATGGATAAGATGTATCGGGACGCAGTCGCGACAGAGGCCACGGAAGACGCGGTTCCCACCAAGGAAATCAAGGGAAAGAAGAAGGCTAGCAGGGACACCAGCAAGGAATCCGGGAAGTGTACCTCTTTGGAGTATGATGTGCCTATCGATGACTTGCCAGAGAGTTCCAACAATAAGAGATCCGAGGCTGCTGCACCTCCTGTGAAAAAAGGTCCCAGCAGGGCTGGCTGGCGCTGATGGTACCTTCACTATCAGTGCCACCCTTGACGACAAATAGGAAAGCACGGTCATTGCCTTCCTGCGGGCGAATATTGATGTGTTTGCTTGGCAACCATCTGATATCCCGGGTGTTCCCAGGAAGGTAATCAAGCACCACCTTGCTGTCTGCCCACATGCTCGACCCGTCAAGCAGAAGGTCTGAAAGCAAGCGTTGGAGCGGCAGCAATTCATTGCAGAAGAGATCAAGAAACTTGAGGCAGCTGGTTTGGTCAGAGGAGTACTGCATCCAACGTGGTTAGCAAACCCAGTGGTCGTACGCAAGGCTAACGGAAAATGGAGGCTTTGCATAGATTTCACACATCTTCACAAGGCCTGCCCGAAGGACCATTTCCTTGCCGCGCATCGACTAGATTGTGGATTCCACTTCAGAATGTGAGTTTCCCTCTTTTCTGGATGCATACTCTGGATATCATCAGATTTTTATGTCCAAGGAAGACGAAGAGAAGACCTCATTCATCACCCCATGTGGCACATACTGCTTCGTGCGCATGCCTTTCGGGTTGAAGAGTGCCGGGTCCACTTTTGCAAGAGCAGTCCAGATTGGTTTTGAATCACAGTTGCACAGGAATATTGAAGCCTATATGGATGATATTGTGGTCAAGACCAAGGACAGATCAACCCTCATCCAGGATTTAGAAGAGACGTTTACTAATCTGCGCAAGATCAACTTGAAGCTGAACCCGGAGAAGTGCGTGTTTCACTACAAAAAAAAGACACATCCGTGACATTTTGGGCTGAACGAATTTTTTTTGTCATGCTTATGACACTTCTATGACGATAATTGTGACAAAACCTGGTATCATCATATATGTGGTGGGGTCCTACTTCTATGACAAAAAATCATGACATAAAATGGGCTTTTCATCCTGGGCGGGCCGGAGACGCAGTTGCATGACATTCTTTGGGCCGTCCATGACGGAAAAACCATGGTAGAAGTGAGGGTGAGGAAAATATCGGGGAGTTCACGGTTATGGTGGGTGGTCGGGCCCGACCAATGCATGGAGGTTTGCGTGTTTCTCTCGTACACGTACGCGCGTGTGTGCGAGGCGTTGCACTCTAACTGAACCCGAGCGAGGCGTTCGCCTACTGAACCCGAGCGATTGCACTGCAGGCTACGCGTTACTGAACCCGAGCGATCGATCGATCTGGCTGTTACCTGAACCTGATCGAGCGATTCCTTCGCTTGCTGCTAACTGGAGCCGATCGAACCTGATGCCTCTTGATGAACAGTGAGCGTTGTTGGGGGGTTGGATGAATAGTTCTCGGCGGGGTTTGGATGAACAGGACCTCGTGGTAGTAGAGGCGTTGCCGCTGGATGAACAGGACCCCGATCGAGCCGGTTGGGGGTGGATGAATAGGACACCGTGGAGGGCTGGATGAATAGGACCCCGTGGAGGGCTAGATGAACAATAGCTAGTGGAGAGCTAGATGAACAGTAGCCCGTGGAGGGGTGGTTGAACAGGACACCATGGAGAGGGCTGGATGAACAGGAGCCCGTGGATGAACAGTCGCAGGTGGAGGCTGGAGGAGGTCGACGGTGGATGAACAGTAGCACGTGGAGGCTAGAGCGAGGCGGTAGACGGTGGATGAACATGACCCCGTTTCGATCATAGGCGCTCCAACACAAGTCCGTTTCCTCCGTTTTGCGGTACGCCACACCCCTCCCGATCAACAGGACCCCGTTTTGACCATAGGCACTCGAACACAAGTTCGTTTCCTTCATTTTGCGGTACGCCAGACCCCTCCCGATGAACATGATCCCGTTTCGACCGTGGTCGGTCGAACAGAAGGCCGTTTCCTTCGTTCTGCGGTACGCCAGACCCCGTTTCGGCTGTTCCGTCCAAGCCGGTTGGCCGTTGAGCAGGACGCATTCCGACCCAGTCGGTTGCCTCCCGATCAACAGTATGATGTTTCTCTGTTCTGACCCAGCCGGTTCATTGCCTGATGAACAGGACGCAGTTGCTGCCGTCCGTTGCCTCTCCATGTACACAAGCCCTGGCCGTCCGTATATGTGCGCGAGTACGCGCTCGAGACCCCGGCCGTAGTACGTACGTGGCCGTATTTTTTGCCCTGTGGTTGTATGTACGCGTACATGACTTAGACGGGACTGCGTGAACTGCTATGTCGGGTGCTCTACAACGACACGTGCCGCTACTTACTCGGCCACGGTTCATACTTGTAGAGAGACCGATCGATACATACACGTTCGTGACCAGACAGACAACACTACATAAGCTTTGACCGGGTGGCTTCCAGCGGTCAGGGAGGATAAGGACGCACTTCCTTGCATGCGAAGGTATAGCTGGTCGGTCCCAACTGTCTGGGGGAGGAATCATTTTAATTTTGTGAGTAACAAGGAGGCACTTCCTTGTGTTCGAAGATGTAGCTGGTGTTGGAAATATGCCCTAGAGGCAATAATAAAATGGTTGTTATTATATTTCCTTGTTCATGATAATTGTCTTTTGTTCATGCTATAATTGTATTAACCGGAAACCGTAATACATGTGTGAATACATAGATCGTAATATGTCCCTAGTAAGCCTCTAGTTGACTAGCTCGTTGATCAATAGATGGTCATGGTTTCCTGACCATGGACATTGGATGTCGTTGATAACGGGATCACATCATTAGGAGAATGATGTGATGGACAAGACCCAATCCTAAGCGTAGCACAAGATAGTGTAGTTCGTTTTGCTAAAGCTTTTCTAATGTCAAGTATCGTTTCCTTAGACCATGAGATTGTGCAACTCCCGGATACCGTAGGAGTGCTTTGGGTGCATCAAACGTCACAACGTAACTGGGTGACTATAAAGGTGCACTGCAGGTATCTCTGAAAGTGTCTGTTGGGTTGGCACAAATCGAGACTGGGATTTGTCACTCCGTATGACGGAGAGGTATCTCTGGGCCCACTCAGCAATGCATCATCATAATGAGCTCAATGTGACTAATGAGTTAGCCACGTGATCATGTGTTGCGGAACAAGTAAAGAGACTTGCCGGTAACGAGATTGAACGAGGTATGGGGATACCGACGGTCGAATCTCGGGCAAGTAACATACCGATAGACAAAGGAAATTGTATACGGGATTGACTGAATCCTCGACATCGTGGTTCATTCGATGAGATCATTGTGGAACATGTGGCAGCCAATATGGGTATCCAGATCCCGCTATTGGTTATTGGCCGGAGAGGTGTCTCGGTCATATCTGCATGGTTCCCGAACCCGTAGGGTCTACGCACTTAAGGTTCGGTGACGCTAGAGTTGTTATGGGAAATATTATGTGGTTACCGAAGGTTGTTCGGAGTCCCGGATGAGATCCCAGACATGACAAGGAACTCCGAAGTGGTCCGAAGGTGAAGATTGATATATTGGGCGAAGGGTATTGGAGTCCGGAATTGTTCTGGGAGTACCGGGTGACGGCCAACATTATCGAAAGGTGTTTCGGAGGCCCCGGCAAGCGTTTGGGGGCCTTATGGGCCAAGGGGAGGGGGCACACCAGCCCACTAAGGGGCTGTGCGCTCCTCCCACCCCATCTCACGTAACGTGGAGAGGTGGGGGCGCCTCCCCTAAGGCAGCCACCCCTCCCGGCTTGGGGGGCAAGTTTCCTAGGGGTGGGGGCGCCCAAACCCATCTAGGGTTTCCCCTGTGGCCGCCGCCCCTCCCCTAGGGAAACCTAGGGCGCCTCCTCCACCCCCTTCCCCCTATATATAGTGAGGGAGAGAGAGGGCAGCCGCACCCCTTCCCCTGGCGCAGCCCTCTCCTCCTCCAACTCCTCCTCCTCCGTAGTGCTTAGCAAAGCTCTACCGGAGAACCACGAGCTCCATCGCCACCATGTCGTCGTGCTGCTGTAGTTCTCCCTCAACTTCTCCTCTCCCCTTGCTGGATCAAGAAGGAGGAGACGTCCCCGGGCTGTACGTGTGTTGAACGCGGAGGCGCCGTCCGTTCGGCGCTAGATCGGATCTTCCGCGATTTGAATCGCCGCGAGTACGACTCCATCAACCGCGTTCTTGTAATGCTTCCGCTTAGCGATCTTCAAGGGTATGAAGATGCACTCCCTCTCTCTCGTTGCTAGCTCTCCTAGATTGATCTATGGCTGTCCTTCGTTGACCACGTTGACCACGCCGCACCGAGAGCACCAAGGCGGTGGACGACGGCGAGGCCTAGGAAGGGAATGACGTGGAGTCGGGGAAGACGCGGCAGTGGATGCCCACACGGAGGGGAGTACGTGGGTTGACTGCTTCGACTGTGGTGTGAGGCTGCCGTCGCTGGAGAATAACAGGAGGTGTGGGTGAGTATAGAGGGATGGCATGGCCAACGGT
Organism: Triticum aestivum; assembly: GCF_018294505.1. Classification (NCBI taxonomy): domain Eukaryota; kingdom Viridiplantae; phylum Streptophyta; class Magnoliopsida; order Poales; family Poaceae; genus Triticum; species Triticum aestivum. The sequence goes on from NC_057796.1 coordinate 108,050,026, forward strand.
GGCAGAACAGCCAGAGACAGGAGGCAGGAGCAGGCGACACAACCGACGCTGGTTTGGGTGGCTGTAGCAAGAAGACCAAAGGTTGAAGAAGAACGACAGCCGTTGGATGGACATCGTATGGTCACTGCAGCTAGAATCATTTATATTTACTAAGTTGACAAAGCCCTTGGTACACGTCAACTTAGTAGGCCCACAGGTCAGCCTCCGAAACGGTGCACCCCAGATGTCGGGGCGAGGAATCATTTTTTTGAAGGTTACGACAGTAGGAAAGGCTTCTACTGCTGATATATTACCACAATATAAAAGTTTTGTTACATATGCACAGGGTGGGGGGGAGGGAGGGAGAAGAACAACTACATAACTAAGTTACAAGGTGGAGGCAACTTCCTTAGCAAGGATCCCTCTACAACTTCCTCTATGTATAGGTTCATTGTATAGTAGCCAAAGTGTCGTGCACAAGTTGTTTTTTGTGATCAGGTAGTCTGTGTAAGAGGTCTCAAAAATCATTTTTGAACCTCCCTTTCCATGAGTCTATGCATGGCAGCACTTTTCTAAAGTAATTGTTGTTACGTTCCTTCCACAAGCTCCAAGCTACCAGGAGGAAAATCTCCATGATCATTTTGTGATTGTGCCTTGCTTTCAATCTTTCCAGCAGCTGAAGGTGATGTTGGTGATCACTCCAGGTGATGTTCAGTATCCTCCAGCAGGATTGGCTGAAAGTGCAGTGGAAGAAGAGGTGCTCCACTGTTTCTTCAATGTGTTGACCACATAACAAACAGTCCAGGTTGGTCCCAATGTTATAGTGTCTCCGTTTTAGCATGTTCCTTGTATTGAGACGGTCAGAAAGTAGCAGTCACCTGAAAACCTTTATCTTAGCCGTGCACTTAGTTTTCCATAGCCATTTGAATGCCACATGTGTAGTTATCTCTCTGAAGTAGTAACTGTAGTATGATGTTGTTTTGAAACTTTGTGCACCCCAACAGCAGGTCCATGTATCATTCGCGTTCGTGAGTTCCACGTTTTCTACCTCTCTTTGGATCTGCCTCAGCTCATCGTGGGCTTGTACTGAAAGTGGTAGATGAAAGGTTGTTGCCAGATTAGTTGTGTTGAGGAAGGCCTGAATCGGAATGTCTCCGTTCTTGCAGTAAGAAAATGCTCTTGGGTATTTTTCCTCATATATAGAATTGTTCCAGTCGTCTTTCCAGAACAGGGCTGAGTTGCCATTGTGCACATTGACTTGGGTCACTCCTCGATAAATTGGCATTAGTTGGATGAGGTCCCGCCACCAAAAGGAGCCGCATGGCTCTGTTGCATGGGGTATAGACTCTGTATCGTAAGTATTCCAGATGAGGCTAACCCAGGGCGTGTCATGCTGATTGTAGAACTTGTGTAGGAGTTTGAGCAACAAAGCGTCGTTTTGAACATGTAGGTCCAGTATCCCGAGCCCACCACTCTTTTTTGGGCGGCAAACCATGGACCAAGCTGCCAATGAATTACATTTGTCCCCATTATCCGTTTTCTTGTTCCAGAGGCAGTACCGTCTGATTTTGTCCAATTGGGCAATAATTTTCGGAGGGAGTCTTAATGTACCCATGGGGTAGATAGCCAGTGATGTGATGATGGAGTTGAGAAGTGCTAGTCTACCCGCATAAGACATGAGTGACATAGCCGCAGTAATTTTCCTTTCTGCCTTGCAAACAAACGGTGTCAGATCCAAAATCGAAGGTCGAGTAGTACCTAAGGGCAGCCCAAGGTAAGTGAATGGCATGGTTGCTTGAGCACAGCCAAAAATCGCTGTCAGCATATCGCATTTGTCCTGAGGGGTGTTGATGGGCACCAAAGTTGACTTATGAAAGTTGATTTTGAGTCCCACTAAAGTGGCATAATCCTCAAGTATCTGTTTGATCTTGGCGGCCTGTTTGATGCAAGCAGGGGGACAATTATTGTGTCGTCAGCGTATTGAATCACCGGGTATTGGTCATTTCCCTTTGGCGGGATCGGGTGTTGGATGGTCTGGTTTTGAAGTGCCTCATTAAGAGCGGTTTGGAGCAGGTCAGCTGCTAACACAAATAGCAATGGTGACAGAGGATCGCCCTGACGCACTCCGCATTTGCAGAGAAATTGGCGACCTGGCACCCCGTTGAGAAGCACCGAGGATTTGCCCGATGAGAAGATATTTTCCATCCAGGTTAGCCATTGGGTTGGAAAGCCCATGTGTTTCATAATGAGCAACATCACAGGGTGTTGGATCGTATCAAATGCCTTCGCGAAGTCTAGTTTCAAAAGTACGATCTCACGTTTGGACGCTTGGCACTAATGAATATACTCGAAAGCCCAGGCAAGGCAGTCATGAATGGAACGACCATGGAGGAAGCCATATTGGTTGCGATGAACAATCTGCAGAATGATCTTCTGAAGGCGATTGGCAAGGATCTTGGTTATAAGCTTAAGACAGCAATTCAGGAGCGTGACCGGGCGAAAGTCATTGACTATCACAGGAGCATTCGTCTTAGGTATCAAAGTGATATGTCCATAATTGATGCTTTCCAGATTCAAATTTCCTCCATGGAACTCTTCACATAGCTGATAAATATCATGTTTGATAATAGGCCAGCAAGCTTTAATGAATGCACCGTTAAACCCATCCGGTCCTGGGGCCCTATTTGGTGGCATTTCTTTCACTACCGCGTCTATTTCTTCATGTGTAAATGGGGTAATCAGGCTGTGAAAATCTACCTCTCGTCGGAGCATTTGTGAGAGATTGAACTTCATTGGTTGTGGGTTGTATGATCCGAGTCTGTCTTTGTATGTATCAAACAGGATTGCCTCTTTCGCTATGTGATTGTCCACCTCAACTCCATTGTGATCTTGCAAGGTTTTTATAAAGTTCTTTCTGTATCTTTCAGTGGCCACCGCTTGAAAAAATTTGGAATCCTCATCACCGAATTGAATCCATCAAATGGTGCATCGTTTTTTCCAATGTTCTTTTTGATATTGTAGAAGGCGAAGCAAGTGTTTTTTGAGTATATCTCTGAAATTACCTTCGAGCAGAGTGAGGGACCGCCGGTCTGCAATGTTGTCTAGTTCAACCAGAGCTTTATTGGTGTTCTCAATCGCAATTTTCAGTCTAGAGATATGACGGCTCCAATGATTGAGAGCGTGAAGGACTGCCTTGAGTTTTTGACACAGACGGAATGCTGCATTGGCCCTCTTGTTATATTTGATCGGTTTATTCCATGCTAGGGACACAACATCCATAAACCTTGGGTGTGCGATCCAGTAGGTTTCAAACCTGAATATCTTACTGCGTGGGATGGTGGTCTGAATGGCCACAGAGCAGGGTACATGATCAGAGACTGGCTTACCAAGGGGGGTCACCGTGGTGTTTGGGAACGTGGCAGTCCAGTTTAAGGATGTGAAAAACCAGTCGAGCTGTTCCAACAGAGGGTTTTGTTGCATGTTAGACCACGTATATCTTCTGCCCTTTATAGGTAGCTCAGTTAGATTTTGTTCATGGATAAAGTCATTGAAAGTGAACATATCGTGGACGTCCCCTCCTGGTTTATTGCGATTTTTCGGCGAGCGTATGTAATTAAAATCACCCAGAATGAGCCAATCTTCTGTCGAAGGAATATGCAAGTCAAAAAGCCATTGTGTATATGTGGATCTTTGTTCTCCTTGACAAGGACCGTATACATTTACTAGTTTCCAACGATGGCCCGATTGAGTTGACGTAAATTCGACCCCCAGAGCAAAATGTTCAAATAAGAAAACCCGTCCCGTGAAAAGATGTCTATTCCATATCGTAATAATACCACCCGAAGCGCCGCGCGAAGGAATATAAGCAAACTTATCAAATCGTTTGGGGCATAAAGCTTTAAGGGAGGAATCATCAAAGCAAGGCATTTTTGATTCTTGCAAACATATAACCGCACAGCCACTAACGTTGATTGCATTAGAGAGAGCTAGCTGTTTGTCTAATGAATTAAGACCACAGATGTTCCAACATAACACGTTCCAGTTTTGCAAAAGAGGCATAAAAGTAAAGATACTAGAGGATAACCAGATCGAGGAGGTCGATCCATCCGCTAGCTTGGAAAGCGCAGCAACCGTCAGTTCTTCTGCTGGAATAGCACACAGCTGTGTGCCGATAGCTTGCATTGACTCAATTGTCGTTGGTGGTGGGATCTCTGCACCTTGCACTTGAGGGAGGTTGTCTTCTGCAATAACTGGAGCAGCAGGGTTGATGCGGGGCTTCACCTTGGATTTAGGCAGACGCGTGTCAGAAGGTTGGGGGACCCAGAATCCATCGTACTTGGTCGATCTGTTGCTGCGACGAAGTGATGTGATGTCCACAGGAACAGGAAGCTTCCCTTTGCGCTGCTGGTTAGCTCTATTGCTAGCTTCATGCATAATACTTTCTACATCAGACTGAACTTCCTCTAGAGAAGTGTTGCTGTCAGCAGACAGAGCAGAGGAACCAGATTCAAAAAAAGCAAGTGCAGTATTAGATTGTTGCTGAGATGTGTCCAAAGAGCTGTTCTCGAAGGTGTCCTGACTAGCAGCACCAATGATACCAAGAGGTGTGTCCACCGGAGCAGTTAGTGCCAGCAGATTGTTGTTGTTGTTGAAAGTAGGTTCAGTCAGTTCAGAAATGTGCTCTGTATTCGCTGGAGCTGAGTGACCTGGAAGTGGCATCTGAGTAAACTGAATCCCTGTGCTCCCCATGTCCACTTGAATCTCCACACGAAGATTGTCATTCCTGAAGCCATATCCACCATTCCATGGCCCAACTGACGCCAAGAGAGGGCGCAACGCCGCAAAGATAGAGTTACTCAGTTGCTGACGGGGCACCGGGTCGTTCAGTAGGAGTGCCATAAGCTGCTCACCTTGAGTGGAGAGATCAAAACGAATCCCTTGCGCATGTAGTTCCACAGAAACATTGATGCGCTCAACAGCAGCAGGTGGTTCCATGTCACTAGGCAACACTATCATAGCCAGGGAGTGTTCAGAGCTAGAATCATCAGAGATAGTGATGGAATCGTTCCAGGCTTGAGCAGCACTATCCACTGTATTGTTGTCAGGGACTAATCCATCTTGCACTAAGAGACCTTGTTCAGCCAACCACGCTTGGTAATTCATCAGGAACGGCGACATAGGAGGAGCAGGAGGTTCGGGCTAGGCGCCCCAACCTTGATTAGCATTACCAGGTGCAGCCTGACCTTCAGCTGGCGCATTGTTAGGAGCAGTGTTCTCCACGAGCCAAGCATGGACCTGTTCTTGATACAGTTGCTCTGCAGTCAGATGAGGACCATGGAGGGGGTGTGGATTGCCATCAGGTGGGGGTTCTTCTTCGCCAGCAGGGGGCACCTCAGGGAGTAATGCATTCCAATCATTGCTACGAAGTATGGTGATTTGCACTGTCCAACAGCCGCGAGCACCACCGAGTTGCCAAACTACAAAGCTCTTCGGGATAAGTCTGAGACTGATCACACGCGCTTTGATAAGCATGAACCGGCGATCCTGCCATGGGTTATACCAGGAAACTAAAGACCCAAATCCACCCAGAGACTTGTTGATGTAATAGTCCGTCTGGTAATCATAAGGGAAGCCGAAGTACATAAGCCAGACCTCAGGTCCAAAGGAGGTAGTGTGGCGGTTCAGAGATTCATGGTGAGGAACAAAGGATACAAGCAGATCTTCATCTTCTAACTCAAAGGGTGTGGCAACCGCAGTGTCCCTGATGAACGTGTCTACAAATCCAAAGATCCCTATGCCAAAAGGATGGTCGCTGACCTCGGTGGTAAAAAGCTGAGCTTCATGGAGCAAACCTCGGATGGTGTTGCGGATGGCGGCCCGGTGGTGCAGAGGGATGTAGTGGCTTGTCTCCGCTATTGCCAGGTAATCGTGGTTGAGAGGAGGGATCGGGCCAACCACCATGCCGCTGCGGACGACACGGTTCACCGGACCAGGTTCGACGGCGAAGCCCGGCGGCAGGAATGGGACGGGGTTGAGGGGATAATTGGCCATTGCAGTGGAGCAGAACGAAGGTGGCAGGGGGGCGAATGGGTGAGCAAGGGCGGTGTCGCTTGGGAAATCGCAACAGAAGTTGGAACGTGAGGGGTAGGATGGGAAGTCTGCGACATTTTCGGGACCCACTTCCATTTTTTTAAATTGCTTTTTGAGACAGGCACGTTCCAGATGCCCATAGTGACCGCAGGATGAGCATCAGGCGGTAGTTCTCGGTCTGGGCTGTCTATCCATAATAGGTAATATGTGTGCAGATAATTCGGTATTGTGGATTGCTTTCTCCTGGTTATTTATTAAGGAATTATGAATCTTTGGTAAAGACCGGGAGGGGCAATCAATTACCTTATGACCAGGAGAGGAGCAATGAATGCAAATAAGCCGAGCTTGGCAATGTATTTTCTGGTGTCCCCATTGTAGGCATTTAGAGCACAGGGAGGCCCAATTGATGGATAAAGTATCAATGTCCTCCTGAGAATAGCAGGCTTGGGCCAGATCCGCCTTGTGACGGGCTGCGAGGATAGGAGGCCAACTGGAGTGGGCCGGGGCATATTTGAAAGCTGAGGCCAGGAAACTCTGTGGCAGACGTGGATAAGGCACCTTGATCGGGCATTTAAAAGCTCCCAGACATAAAAAATCAGGGGTATTATTATCCTCCAAATCTGCTTGTCGGAGATAAATGTCCATTAAGGATTTGTGTCTGCTGATAACGTTAATTACCGGTTTGTATGATCGAAGAACCAGAATGAACCAGAGAGATCATGGAAGAAGAAGCCTCAGCAGCATTGGAATTAGAAATTCATATGTGTCATCGGGACCAATGCAAACTTACTGAATTCTCTTCGTGATGAGTCCTGATCAATAGAGGCTTGAGTGAAGAAATCCAGTTTTGATGAGACCGCCATAGAACGGCGATTATCAAGCTCTGGCAAGGCCATGTCCGCATGCCAAATATCAGGAGAAATCGGAGCTCGAGTGAAACGGCCATTGAGTAGATGAAAGTGACACACAAAATCCGGCCAGACTCGATTCTTGAGACCATAAATGAAATGACCCACTTTATTATTGGCTACCGAGAACTTAAAAGCATGCGGATTGATTTGCTTCACCTTGAAACCAGAACTGATTCCGCCAATGCAGCATTGTAAGGCAATACCCACAGAATCCACATTGAGCGGGAAGGAGGCCGAAGAAAAAGTGACCACAAGAAAGAACTCCTGATGATCACGAGAAGGAGAGAAGTGCACCGTGGAACCAAATTTTCTCCTCACCTGATCCGCAAGGGCAAGCCCCGGGGCAAAATCCCAGTGAAGAAGACTGTCCATCTTGAACTAATCTAGAGATCGCCATGATTCTCGGTGGAGCAGGTGGAGGGGGAGAGGAGAGGAGAGGAGGGAGAGAGCCATCGAGGAATCATTTTTTGGGCGGCTGAAGGAAGAATATCCGAGATTGAAGAAGAAGCACGACATCTGTTGGATGGACATCCAACATCCACTGCTGCTAGAACCATGTGTTGACTATAAGTTGACAAAGCCTTGCATACGCGTCAAGTTAGTTTTTTAGGGGACGCGTCAACTTAGTAGGCCCACAAGTGTGTGGCAGAGAACATATAGCCCATTTGCGATTTGTAAGAATGTACAACCCATTTTTTTAATTCTGATGGAATTTACTACAGCCCATTTACAGTTTGTTAAAAGTACACCCCATTTTCTAGCTAGGACAACGATTAATAATTTCAACCAACCGCTGAAAACAGAATTCAATAAAATTTCCCACATTTTGATGGGATCCGAAATATTTTTATCCCCAAATTTCTAGTCAGATTAAATATAATTTCAAAATAAATTGTATTACGTAAAAATCCAACAAAATATTGGGCACGCAACAAGTAATGAAATTAAAATTTTCCAAATCCAAAAATAATAATTTTTAAACTAATTGCGTGTTTGGTGCATTTTTTATAGTTACTGCCCAGTTTTTATAATTACATTCCATTTATTATTTCTAAAAGCCCATTTTCTTGTTAATCCTAATGCATCCCTCCTAGGAAAGATTTGCGGCCTAGCGGGGCGGAGAATAACAAGTTGACCCAGATATTGTGTACAACTGTTGGACCAGTTGCATTGCTGATGTTAAAAAAAAAGGCCGGTGTAGTACAGTACAACTTTACATGGCTACTCAGCCCACATTCAGCGACGCCAGAAAGGCCCAAACAAGGCTTTTGTATGATTTTTTGAAGTCATTGACCTCAATTAATAACTTGAGAAAAAAGTTAGATTATAGTGGAACCTAATAAAAAGCTGTCACGAGCGAAGAAATAATTCAACGAGTCCCACTTGTGCATGTGTGTGTGTGTGAGAGAGAGAGAGGGGGAGAGACCCATCGGTCGATGCTCGTAAATACATCTTTCAACCATATGCATTGCTGATGCTTAGTAAAAACTTATATAGTTGACACAATCATATAGAACATCATAGCACACTAAACTTGCATACAAAAATTTCACGCAGGCGGCACAATCAGTGTGGAAGCAGTGGATTGCTACCGGTAGGGCTATGTTGAAACCAACAAACTCGTACATAACGGTTCATCATCTTTATCAATGACGGGGAAATATATCTTGAATGCTGTGCAAAGAAAACAGACAGACAACACAATAAGTTCTGCTAGCACATTAAGTTGATGTACAAACCTTTCTAAAAAAAGTCCAGGTACAAAAATAGAACATGTCACAATCAAATGTACTGGCACATCAGTGCTTCACACCCATAGCTCGGATTTAACTAGTATCTGACAAGATTCAGTTGTTACTTCAAATTAGAGTACATCCAGGCATCCAGCCCTGCCTCTTCTCCCAAATAAGCAATGGCCTCTGCCACGCCATGGATTAGGCCCTGTGCCATCCATCATTCTGAGCAACATGGGGAAAGTCTGACTTTGACTCCTGTAATGGACGTCGTCGACGGACCCTGGCACCAGCGGCAGCGGCAGGACTTTGATTGATAGATTGACCACTTCTTCGACATGCACGAACACTCGATACAGGTACATCCCTAATGTGGTCCACGGCAGCCTTGGCGGCGACGAATAGTACAACCCCGGTTCCTGCACCGGTATCTCAACACCAATCAACTTCGGTATGGTGGATGACTTCTTCATCAATGTCATAACCGTTAGAGCCCAGCTGTCTGGAGGAACAAACATACTTACGAGCTCACCTCCAAGGTCGTTGATAAGCTCATTCATGGACTCGCTGTTCCAAGCACGTCGAGGCATGCCATGGAAGGTAAGCTTTGTTAAAAACTCAAGCTCAGAGGGCACGGAGCCCCATCCTGGGTGCCACCGATCAAAGCTCACCAGCACGCCATCACAGAACAAACGCCGGGAAGATTCGAACACACGACTGCAGTCGAAAGTTGTCCGGAACCTGACGAAGAAATCAGCTGGTGGCGGACAGACTTCGACGAGCAAGTCACTTATTTGGATGTCGTGCACAATGCCAAGAGATTTGACAATGCCAAGAGATTTGACAATGCCAAGAGATTTGACAAGGTTACCATCAGCACTTTGCCGGCAAACTGGTCGTCAAGCGCCGCCATGCCACTGTTGAGCGACAGCACACAGCGCCCGAAGGCAGGACGGACCTCAGGATCTTCGGCTCGGAGATCCGCGTTGACCGGCGACATGATAGTGCGCTTGAGTATAGGGAGTACAAGAGGGGGATTTGGGGGAACTGGAGTAGGAATCGAGATTCCAGAGGTGGGGGAGGGGCGGGAGATTGGGGATGAAAAGGTAGCATGAATTTCGAACAAGCGCCACTATGCTCCCGGCGGGCAAGCACACGAAAACACCGGTGGCGCCCACATGTCGGCCTAAGAGTCCTTATTCTTTCTTTTTTTGAGAGCCTGGCCTTTTTTTAGGATCTTTTGAGAGCCTGGCCTGAGAGTCATAATTGACCTGTTTGGCATTGCGTTGCTACTCGGTCCATATTCAACGACACCTCACTTGCCCAAACAAGTGTACATCATCGAAAAGACACCGAGCTCAAATTATAACTTGAAAAAAGGAGATATACTCTGAACATTGGAGAATGGTGATGCCCTCATTTAGCCCACCGGCTGTTCGAGACAATAAACAGTTTGAAACAACGATATATATATATATATATATATATATATATATATATATATATATATATATATATATATACAACATTCAAACACTAACTAGTGACTACTACTGACATAAACAACAAGACATGATAGTTCATAAGAAGTCTTGCTACACCACCAAAACGCACCCATCTGCAGCGCTCAGACTCTCGTGATCCAGATGAGAATGACATTCTAAATAGAGGCAACTATTACATAGTAAGAGTGACATAGACGGGGATGACCAAATGACAAGGAATATGCATAACAAAAGAGAGAACTACCCATCCAGAACAAGCACCAAAGACAACAAGTCATTCGAAGAGGGATGATCCACCACCATCAAAATTTGCATCCCCGCTTCAGCGACCAGTGATCCGGAGACACCAGTACTCCACCCTTTCGACGCAACAATCCAATTACCTATCAACCTGAAGGCTTGAACCACATCACTGCCTGTCGGACTTGAGACATCCAAGGATCAAAGTTAATCCAGATGCCTTTGTCATTCTCACCTTCTTTTGGCTGCAAGCTGTATCATTGACAATTAGGGGAGTTTGCTCCCGTAGTCCTAGGGCTCGCCGTGTAGACACAGTTTTCCATAGCAAACAGAACCTCTCTGCCATCAAGGTCCTTGCCAACGGTGATCACCTAGTTAATCGGATAATTGAGTCCGAGAAACAGAGAGTGTGAACCAAGGCTGTTTACCCCCCTCCAACTCAAAAATCCTGAAGGCCCCAACAAGCTGGTATCCTGCTCATAGACGTAACAACCACTGTCCAGATACTCACGTATTTCACGGTGCTTGTACACAATGGGGTTTTTGCAATATAAGTTTTCTGGCTCATGTGTTCGAATGATCATCAGTCTTTTGCCGTTGTCTGATCGAGCGAGGAACCAGTTGTGCTTCCCTGTTTTTGGCAAAGGTGGTGTGATTACAAAGGGCAGTAACTGTAGGGACACTGCATCATATCAAAAAGGACAGGCATTGTTAATGTAAGATCAGCATTGTTCAGAGTATGAGTAGGATAATGCAAGAAACATCATTGATATGTCCGTGTTGGAACTGGGAGGAAAATACAGGGAAATGTATGTTGGGTTCGAAAATATAGAAGTGCCATGCATGGTTATACTCATGTTATCTCGCAATCGATTCTTCACAGGAAACTACCATGTCATGCATGTTATGTAATCATGTTCTGTCCTCACAAACAAATTATTCAAGGAAACTAACAGACCATGCATTGTTATATACTCATGTTCTGTGGGCAAATTTTTTGTGAGGATATTATTCTAGCCATTGATTGCTGAAGGGCGAATATAGGTATGTACACGTGGTAATCATTACAGGATTTCACTACTTCCAAATATAGAGTTCTCCATATGCACATTTACATCCCTAATGTATGGTTAGATGAAACCAACGGTGTGATGCATGTTTCTACATCATGAAGATGAGGAAACTAACATGGCCATTGATACACACTCATATTTAGTAGTATATAGATTACTATAAAATAAGGAGAATACCCATATCTTCCTAACCGTTTGATTATCCAGGGGTACAAATTGGCTGTAATGACATGGTCACAATGGCATGAATTAACTCATTCCAAATATAGCTGATTTATGGCATCTCTAATACACTGCCATAGTTCTACTCAAATTCCGCTCAAATAGGGATATGCCAATCATCACAAAAAGTTCAAACAGTGTCATGGCGTCATCATTAACATCAGACGGAAACAACTTACACGCGCCGTCCCAGCAATACGTGGTGCCATCTTCTTTGTCGATCGCGTAGATGATGCCATTGTGTTCAATAGCATCACAGAAGTGTGTATCAGCTTTGATGATCCACTGCGAGGTGAGCTGTCTCCAGCTAAATAAGGCACCAGTGGAAAGATAGGCGAGTCCATGGTCGAACAAGGAAATTAGCTTGAAGTCTGTGTAATTCGCATCTCGTGTGGGCACTTGGCAGATTACAATCTTCTGCAAAACAAGGTGCGTCCAACTGACTTCGTAATCTAGATGACTTGGACCGCGATGGTAAAACCCTATATAATCCAACGCAGGAAGGATACTCTCATGGGAGGTGTGGAAGTTCACGAGCACCAACTTTTTCCTATCTTGTCTAACGGCAGCCATCCAGTGGGAGCTCATGCCGACCCAGTACATACCTGCCAAGAAGTTTCGGGCGATGGTGATTGGATCGAAGTCGAGGGAAATGATGTATGGCGACCCACTACATACCTGCAAAGAAGTTTCGGCTAATGGAGGTGGGATTGAAGTCGAGGGGCATCATGTACGCCTTTGTATCATGGTGAGCAAATCTCGGAAGACCAGATAGCAGCAAGCAGGGTGTCTTGAAAAGCTTAGGCCTCGCTTCGACGATGGCCGTGTGCATGTCCCTCGAACATGCAGCCAGCCGCAGGGCGCTCAACATATCCATACACGAACAATAGAGGTCGAGGATGTCACTTGGGAGATTGCTCCAATCGCGGCTCATATGGATGCTGCGGGGTTCGCGTTCGGCCATGGTGGAGTTTGGAAGGTGGGGTTTTTGGGGGCTTGATTTACGGGGGAGAAGGCTCTTCGTGCTGGAGCGGCTAGCGAGGGAATAGTGTTACTTGGGGAGGCGAGGGTACGGAGGGGCACAGTGAGATGATGAAGAGTGACCTCAGGATCTCCAGCGAGATGAAGTTGGAGATGGAGTGGTGCTAGGGGAGAGGGAGACGAGGCGAGGCATGCTATAGAACGGCGGTGACAGTGACTGCATAGTGCACAAGGTGAGGCTAACTTTGGTAACCCGAACACGCCGCGTAGACTAGTGTCACCTCGGGCGCAGGGTCTTGTCACTTCACTATGAGGACCGGGTGAATAATATTTTGACCATCAAGTGTACCACAGTTTTACTACAACTACTAGTAGTAGTAGAAGGAACATGAGTAGTACTGTATAGCGGAAATAGGTCTCCCGTGCTAGCATGCCTCTGGGTTCACTTCATCCTCTAGGTATCATCCATATCGCAAGCAGAACCAAATTTCTCGTGCATGCGGAAGCGTGAAGAAGGCTTTTTATTTTTTGAGGATAACCGCATATTCCTTAACCAAAGAATGTTGTGTCTCCCACGCACGCGCCAATATCCATCCGAACCAGCTACGACACATTTTTATATTCGTTTGCATAGGTCCCACCTGTCAGGAGGGGTGCAGAAATAAAAAGGAATCATAAAATGTCTCGCCACGGTGATTCGAAATACTGACCTCAACTAGCCAGTGGCACATGTAGCGCTAGAAGGATGCATGGGCACATACACGGATAGGTACCACTCCTCAGTCTACCCACATAGCCATTTCGTTTAGTCTACCTAGCCGTCTAATCAACTTCCTGCAGGCCACTTCTCCCATTTACTTCTCCATCGGGAACCGATTTTCCTCGGCTTCTTCACCTCTCCTCCATCTTCATTTGCATCCAAACCACACCGCATTCACAATGTTTTAACCTCTTCACATACTCCTGGAGTAATTCTGAAGCCCCTTTAAATAATCATCTTCTTCAGTTAGACTAGCCATCTAACCCTAATTCTCCAAACCATAGCCCTTCGGTCCAGTGGTTCCAAATGGCGAAAGAGATCGAGATGCAGGTTTTTAGCGTCCACATGTCCTCGTCGAAGGCTCGTTGAGCATAGTTACCACCGTCACCGACCACCCAAGGGTTGTACGGAAGTGGATCAACAATGTATCCAACTCCCTCAAAATGGTGGAGGTGAAGGTCATTGGTCTCGATGCAGAGTACACGGAGTGTGCCACTGGGAAGATCCAACGCACCGTCGTCCTTCAGTTGTGCCTCGAAGATGATGTTTTGGTGTACCACATCATACATGCGCCCTCCATACCAGGTGAGCTCCACGATTTCTTGTCTCGGGAGGACATATAATTCTGTGGGGCAGCCATCGTAGGGGACAAACAGAAGTTGGAGCCGTACAACCTTGATTTTAAAATCATCGCTGACGTACAAACCAAAATAAAAATTCCTGTAGAAGATTGTGATAAACCTACACCATCCCTATTTTACGTAGCAAATTTTGTGCTCGGAACAAATGTTCAGAAGGGTGATGAGATGCTAGCATTAAGGTCGTCTGGATGGGAGAATTATCCCTTGATGTACGAGCGGATAAAATATGCTGCCCTCGATGCCCGTGTGAGTTTCGACATAGCTGCAAGGTCCAGAGAGCTTGTTGTGAAGCCATCTCCCACAGAACATGAGAAGAAGAAGATGAAGTTGCACCAGCAGTAGGGCATTATGGATGGATGAACTATTTCGTCTCTTGTAAAAAAAATATTTCCTCTCTCTGTATATTGATATAGATGGACTATTTCGATGGTGTGCATGTCTTTGGAACAAGTAGTAGCGTGGGTCCGCTTGACTATAAGGAACTATTTATCCGCGTAGCTTTGTCTACTACTCCTTCTAGTGATCGGTATGCAATGCATGTGTCCATAGACATCATAGCTTGTCCATGGAAGTTCAACTACGGCGACCATCACGTTTCATCCACTCGAGATTCCTACGACGCCGCTGTCGGTGTCAAAACCGTCGGATCTCGGGTAGGGGGTCCCGCACTGTGCGTCTAAGGTTGATGGTAACAGGAGACGGGGGACATGGTGTTTACCTAGGTTCGGGCCCTCTTGATGGAGGTAATACCCTACTTCCTGCTTGATTGATCTTGATGAATATGAGGATTACAAGAGTTGATCTACCACGAGATCGTAATGGCTAAACCCTAGATGTCTAGCATGTATGATTGTGATTGCCTCTACGGACTAAACCCTCTGGTTTATATAGACACCTAAGGGGCCTAGGGTTGCACAGAGTCAGTTTACAGAGGAAGGAATCTTCATATCCGAACGCCAAGCTTGCCTTCCACGCAAAGGAGAGTCCCATCCGGACACGGGAGGAAGTCTTCTGTCTTGTATCTTCATGGCCCATCAGTCCAGCCCACGTCACACAGCCCGGACGCCCGAGGACCCCTTAATCCAGGACTCCCTCAGTAGCCCCTGAACCAGGCTTCAATGTCGATGTGTTCGGCGTGCAGATTGTCTTCGGCATTGCAAGGCGGGTTCCTCCTCCGAATACTCCAAAGCAGCCCTCAAACACAGAAAACATGTCCGGCTCTGCAAAACAAGTACCACACACAACCTCAGAGAGTATAATATTTCATGAGTCATATCTACTGACAACTTTTGTAGCGAGACATTATCTCCCTGCCCGGTCATTATTTCGAACCGTTTTTAGCCTCCCGCTCCATGTTTCAAGATGCGGTTTTCATTGGCACGTCTTGTCGAAGCAGAGATCGTGTCCCCTTATTGCGGGATTCTCATCAATACGGGCGTGGGTAATCCAACCGCGCCGTCTGCACAACCCTTGGGGAATAGGCGAGTTTTAAGGCGAATGGGAGGTGCTTGATATTCGCTGCCTTTATAAAGAGATAAGGATTCACCCTTTCACCGACGCCTTCTTTCTCTCTGCCCACCCATTCTTGAGCTCCAGCGCCCAAGCTTCCATCCTTTCCGCCTCAAAAAAGCACTCCGGCCATGTCCGGATCTGGAGCGCAGGGCAAGTGGATGGCCTCCTCCGTCACGGAGAAGGAAATCACAAAGCTCTGGGAGGCGGGGTACTTGGCCCAGGAAATCGCCCACCGGCTTCCGGCCAAGGGGCAGATCGTCCCCACCCCGGAGCCCCATGAGAGGGTGGTGTTCATTCCCCACTTCGTCAACGGGTTAGGGTTTCCTCTCCACCCCTTCGTCCGCGGGCTCATGTTCTACTATGGGCTAGATTTCCACGATCTAGCTCCAAATTCTTTCCTCAACATTTCATCATTCATTGTCGTGTGCGAGGCCTTCCTCCGCATCCCACCCCACTTCGGATTGTGGCTAAAGATCTTTAATGTGAAGCCGAAGGTGGTGGGTGGTTAACACGCAGAGTGCAGAGGCGCTATGGTGAGCAAGTTGTCCAATGTCTCATGGCCCAAAGGTACCTTCGTGGAGACCGTCAAAGGGTGGCAACAACAGTGGTTCTACGTCACAGAGCCCCATGACACCACCTGGGCCGCGGCTCCCGAATTTAAGTCCGGGCCCCCGATGCGGCTCACCTCCTGGCTAGAGAAGGGCCTGGACTGGGCTTCGTCGGACAAGCTGACAGCGCTGCAGACGCGCATCAAGAGCATGGTGGACAAGAACATTAAGCTCGTCAGTGTGATCCAAGTGATGCTTTTTCGCCGAATCCTTCCTTGTCAAAGCCGGACTTGCCATTTGTGGGAGTTCGATCCAGCCAAGCACCAGACCTTGCAACATTTCTTCGGCGCTACACACGAAGGCATCTGGAAGGTGCTTTTTAAGGCCAATGAGACGTGGCCGAAGACGACCGAGGACCGTGGGTACAACCTGACCCATCCCGCCAGTCCGGTAAGTTTTTCGTATTTCAAGGTGTATCCTTCACCTATACATGGAAGGAAGATGTATAAGCTTCCCTAGCTGTCTTTTCAGGGCTGGAAAAAGAAGGCGGAGCAGATCCAGTGTCTGGCTCCGCTGCCTGAAAACCCAGCTATCCCACTTCTGACGAAGATGCTGGCCCCGGCGCCCTACCAGGCGCCGAAGAAGAAGGGCCAGGCGGGAAGAGGCGGCCTTCGCCGTAAAGGCACTTCGGACGTGACGTCCGAAGACGTCGAAACCCACTCCTCCCCCGCCACCGAGGACGAGGAGGAGGAAAGCAACTCTCCCCCTGAGGGGGGAAGAAAACAAAGGGAGGCCTCCACAGATCTGGATGCAGAAGCGTCCAAGAAGGGGAGGGTCTCCCTCGCGGACAACTCCTTGTTGGACACTAATAGCAGCTCCGAGTGGCGCTCCAGGGAGAAGCCCCTGGCCGAATCATAAGTACTCAAAGGCACTTATACACACATATATCCAATTTCTTTACTTCGTGGTTTTAATATGTCAAATCATGCGCTGCAGTCCGGCCCACGCCCGCCCTCAGCGATCCTCATCTTCAGGGAATTCGCTGGATCCAAATGTGATGGATAGCGGGTCACATCCGGCGGCCTCCTCTCCCAAGGCCATGGACGACGCCGAGGTGTTGTCCCGAAGGACCTTCCTAGGCCAGGGAGAGGTACAGGAGGCCGTCAGGGTGGCGCCAGAGGGTGATACCTCGGCCGCCGGACACATGGGGGAGCAAATCCCCCCAGAGACTGGCGATGGGGGCCATATCCAATTCGGCCCCCAGCCGAATACTATTCCGGAGGCCCATACGGCTCCGAAATCAGGCAAGCAGCCTCCTTCAAAAGAAGGAGGTGCACGTATTCCGCCGGTGACCTCTGTCCGTCCAGAGGCACCGGATACTCTACTGGAAGCGCTGCAAAGTGCTTCCATTGTTGAGGAACACCGTATCCTCATGGGTACGGTGGTTGAGAGGCTTCAGTCCGCTAAGAGAGGACTGACCGAAGCCTGCACCAGCCTTCTAACAGGCTTTGAGGTATGCGACGTAATTATGCAAAAAGAATGTCATAGTATGGACAGTAGCCCCTGAGACTCTGTCCGGTGTTCGAAAAGAAAAGCCGGACAGATGATCAAATAATTTTCGTAGGAGACTAACCATACATGTCTATGTGAATAAGCAGGCGTTGATGCTGGCCGCGACCTCCCATTCTGCCGAAGTCTCCAAACTGAAGCAGAGTCTGGAGCGGGCCGAGGAAGAGCTCGGCCGTGTGAAAAACAACTAGAGGACAAGCAAGGTATGCAATGGCCTATTCAGATCTAGAAAGATATGTATTGTTTGTGTTGATCATGTTATCATGATATTTTGTAGGAGCTGTGACCGAGGTGGAGTCCCTCAAGAACACGCTGGCTGAGGCCCGGAAGAGAGTGGTGAAGGAACAAGCCGCCCGCAAAAAACACGAGGCAAGGGTCGGGGAAGTCCAGTAGGAGCTCCAGGACGCCGTAAAGAAATGCGAGTCCTTGGAGCGCAAGATTTCGGACCAAGAGTCCGAACTTGCTAAGGCCCACCAAAGCGCACAAGAGGCCCAAGTTGAAGCCCAAGGCGCCCTCCAGGAAATCCAGGAGGCCTGGAAATCACGGCGGGTAAGGCCTTTATTATGCAGAGCAAATATGTGAAGAAAAGGTACCTCTTACTGACCCGGATTTGGAGTTCTCCAGGAGCGTTTGCGGATCTGCCGCGCAGTGTTGCTGATGCTCCAGAGTTCTTCCGAGCCAAAGAAGGGAGCTCAACGGAGAAGCTGTTCTGGTCGCAATACCTTGCGCCAGAGCATCCGGTGCCCTTTAGCGATCAGCTGAAGCAGCTGACCGAACTGCATAGGGTGGCCGAATTGGCCATGAAGGATTTGATAATCCGTCTATGGCCTGCCGAAGCCATACCCAGTAGCTACTTCGGGCTCGTGAAGTGGCTGGTCGATGCCTGCCCTCGGCTTGATGCCATCAAGCGGTCGATCTGCATCGAAGGTGCGCGAATGGCCTTCGCCTGTGTCAAGGTGCAGTGGGCGAAGATGAACGCCGTCAAGCTCGCGACCGAGGGACCGCCCGCGGGCAAGGAGCACCGCACGCCCGAGCGGTATTTTGATGATGTCCTGGGGGGATCCCGCACTGTAGAGGGCCAGTCTGCAAAAGACATTATCTTTGAATGAATACATTCATGTTATCCCGTCCTGTATTATGAAACAAAGCCGATATGTAATATAATGCTTGTTGTGTATTTAAAATTTTGCCTCCTGTGCGGCTGTTTTATTAAATCTGAGAGTTGGCCAGTCGTCGGCTTCAGCCCCCACGTAGGTAGTACGGGGGTGTTCGGGTTGGAACCTAAACACTCTTGATCCAAGATTTTGGTCCTTGAAGGAGGTGTTTAGCGCGACGAACCAGGCAATCGGACTATGTGGCTTTATCACCCTCACTTAGCCATAGGAGTTTGCATTAGGAATGTAGGCGCAACCCCTAGTTAGTATTTGTTAATCCGGACTAGGGTGCTGTAGACACCTGATCGGATGGAGGCCGATCCGTCGCATAATGCGGGGAAAAATCGCAAGAGATTTTAACCTCCGAATAGCTGATCAGCTCTCGCCGCATCATGACAGTCAGTTTTTGGCTTTCTCTACTGAGGTGTTTATCCGGGTAAACCAGAAACACAATCGCAGTAGTTCTCCCTTTACTACCCTAGCCGATAGGACGGAACGTAAGGTAGTAAGCACAGGATCCGGGTAACCCAACTATTGACCAAAGTCATGATTCGGAGCCGATGCATATAATGCTAAATCCGGGGTGCCGAACTGTACTATAAAAAGTGTTTCGAACTTTGTTGCCGTAGTATGGAGCGTGATACGTCTCCAACGTATCTATAATTTTTGATTGCTCCATGCTATATTATCTACTGTTTTGGACATTATTGGGCTTTATTATTCACTTTTATATTATTTTTGGGACTAACCTATTAACCGGAGGCCCAGCCCAGAATTGCTGTTTTTTTTGCCTATTTAAGAGTTTCGCAGAAAAGGAATATCAAACGGAGTCCAAACGGAATGAAACCTTCGGGAACGTGATTTTCAGAACGAATATGATCTAGGAGACTTGGACCCTACGTCAAGAAATAAAGGAGGAGGCCACGAGGTAGGGGGGCGCGCCTACCCCCCAGGGCGCGCCCTCCACCCTCGTGGGCCCCCTGTTGCTCCACCGACGTACTCCTTCCTCCTATATATACCTACGTACCCCCAAACGATCAGATATGGAGCCAAAAACCTAAATCCACCACCGCAACCTTCTGTACCCACGAGATCCCATCTTGGGGCCTGTTCCGGAGCTCCGCCGGAGGGGGCATCGATCACGGAGGGCTTCTACATCAACACCATAGCCCCTCCGATGAAGTGTGAGTAGTTTACCTCAGACCTTCGGGTCCATAGTTATTAGCTAGATGGCTTCTTCTCTCTTTTTGGATCTCAATACAATGTTCTCCCCCTCTCTCGTGGAGATCTATTCGATGTAATCTTCTTTTGCGATGTGTTTGTTGAGACTGATGAATTGTGGGTTTATGATCAAAGTTTATCTATGAACAATATTTGAATCTTCTTTTGAATTCTTTTATGTATGATTGGTTATCTTTGCAAGTCTCTTCGAATTATCAGTTTGGTTTGGCCTACTAGATTGATCTTTCTTGCAATGGGAGAAGTGCTTAGCTTTGGGTTCAATCTTGCGGTGTCCTTTCCCAGTGACAGTAGGGGTAGCAAGGCACGTATTGTATTGTTGCCATCGAGGATAACAAGATGTTTTTTTATCATATTGCATGAATTTATCCCTCTACATCATGTCATCTTGCTTAAGGCGTTACTCTGTTCTTATGAACATAATACTCTAGATGCATGCTGGATAGCGGTCGATGTGTGGAGTAATAGTAGTAGATGCAGGCAGGAGTCGGTCTACTTGTCTCGGACGTGATGCCTATATACATGATCATACCTAGATATTCTCATAACTATGCTCAATTATGTCAATTGCTCAACAGTAATTTGTTCACCCACCATAAAATACTTATGCTCTTGAGAGAAGCCACTAGTGAAACCTATGGCCCCCGGGTCTATCTTCATCATATTAATCTTCAAATACTTAGTTATTTCCTTTGCTTTTATTTTACTTTGCATCTTTATCACAAATATACCAAAAATATTATCCTATCATATCTATCAGATCTCACTCTCGTAAGTGACCATGTAGGGATTGACAACCCCTTATCGCGTTGGTTGCGAGGATTTATTTGTTTTGTGTAGGTGCGAGGGACTCGCGCGTAGCCTCCTACTGGATTGATACCTTGGTTCTCAAAAACTGAGCGAAATACTTACGCTACTTTGCTGCATCACCCTTTCCTCTTCAAGGGAAAACCAACGCAGTGCTCAAGAGGTAGCAGAGCGCAATGAAGCCCCTGCCGAATTAAGGCGTACCAAAGTGTACGGGTGCAATCGATAAGAATAGCGAAATAAAATGAAGTAGTAAGCTAGTGCCACATAAGTTGGGCCGCAAACTGTTTCCATTATAGTTTGATTAATATGTCAAAGCGTATTTGTACAAATAGTGCGATAAGCAACAGGGTTGTTTAACATGCCGAGACCAAGGGGGAGCTGCGTGCGGGTCCTGAAAACAGGTAGAGTGATCGTCAAGAAGACTACCTAGAGATTCCCCCAAACGTCTATGCTACTTGCCGCCTTGGTATATCCATCCTTCGAAAGGATCGATGATTAGGCCGTCGTGAGGGGCCTGTGGAAAAGAAACCTAAACAGGATAAAAAGAAAAGGGAAAGTATGTGTGCCCGGGGAAGGTCGAGCCTTATTATGGGCCACAATCGAGTTATGCCTCAGTCTTTGCCCATAGTATTTTGAGTGCGTAGTTATGTACGCGCGGTACGTACACCGCCATTTGGTCGGGACTGAGACGGAGGCCGAATTGCTAGTCGAACTCCTAGCGAGCTGGACTGTCATGCTGCGGAGTAGTCCGGACTCGTTTAACAGTGTCCGGGGGCTTGGCTGCTGAATTAATATTCTGCTTGATAAGGCCTCTCTGTACTTCCGCTGCCAGGGCCGCGGTGTGCTCCTCGGTACGGAGGGAGCGGCCCGTGTTTCCATTGACTGTTATGACACTGCGTGGTCCGGGCATCTTGAGTTTGAGATAGGCATAGTGTGGCACCGCATTGAATCGAGCAAATGCAGTTCGTTCGAGCAGTGCATGACAGCCACCGCGGAAGGGGACGATATCGAAGATCAAGTCTTCACTTCTGAAGTTGTCCAAGGATCCGAAGACGACTTCCAATGTGATTGAGCCCGTCCAGCGGGCCTCTACACCTGGTATTACTCCTTTAAAGGTAGTTTTTGTGGGTTTGATCCTTGATGGATCGATGCCCATCTTGCGGACTGTATCCTGATAGAGCAGGTTGAGGCTGCTGCCATCGTCCACGAGGACTCACGTGAGGTGGAATCCATCAATGATTGGGTCGAGGACCAGTGCGGCTGAACCGCCATGACAGATACTGGTCGGATGGTCCCTGCGATCGAAGGTGATCGGGTAGGACGACCATGGGTTGAATTTTGGGGCGACTGGCTCTATCGCATAGACGTCCCTGAGGGCGCGTTTGCGCTCCCTCTTGGGGATATGGGTAACGTATATCATGCTCACCGTTTTTACTTGGGAGGGGAGGGGACTTCTTCTGTCCTCCTGTGTTCGGCGGACGGGGCACCTCGTCGTCATCCTCACTTTGCGACCCCTTCTCCTTGTTCTTGGTATTTAACTTTCCAGCCTGTTGAAAGACCCAACAACTTCTGTTGGTATGATTGGCGGGTTTATCGGGAGTGCCGTGGATCTGACATGGATGATCGAGTATGCGGTCCAAGATGGATGAGCTCGGATTGTTTCTTTTAAATGGCTTCTTCTGCTAGCCGGACTTGGAGCCACTGAATTCGGCGTTGACCGCCGTGTCATCGGTATTGTCACCATTGCTTCGACGCTTGTGCCTGTTGCGTCGGGGCTTGCCGTTGCTATTTCTGGCTTCAGAGGTGCCAGGTTCGCTTGCATTATTATTGTTGTGGGCTAGCTAGCTATCTTCGCCCGCGCAAAAGCGGGTCATAAGTGCTATGAGGGCTGCCATGGCCTTCGGCTTTTCTTGGCCGAGGTGTCAGGCGAGCCATTCGTCGCGGATGCTATGCTTAAAGGCCGCTAGGGCTTCGGCATTCGGACAGTTGACGATCTGGTTCTTTTTAGTTAGGAACCTAGTCCAGAATTTCCTGGCTGACTCTCCGAGCTGTTGAACTATGTGACTTAAGTCATCGGCATCCGGAGGTCGGATGTATGTACCTTAGAAGTTGTCGTGGAAGGCGTCTTCCAAGTCCTCCCAGCTGCCAATAGAGTTTTTTGGCAGGTTGTTTAACCAGTGCCGAGCTGGTCCCTTGAGTTTTAGCGGGAGGTATTTGATGGCATGAAGATCGTCACCACGGGCCATATGAATATGGAGAAGAAAGTCCTCAATCCATACCGCGGGATCTGGTGTTCCATCATATGATTCGATATTCACGGGTTTAAACCCTTCTAGGAATTCGTGCTCCATTACTTCATTAGTGAAGCACAGGGGGTGTGTGGCGCCTTTATATCGGGCCAAGTCACGACGTAGCTCGGATGGAGTCCGTCTGCGGTTTTCGGCCCGGGCGTGGTTATGCTTGTCACATCCGGCTAGATAGCCGTCGTCGCGCGCCGGGGCACGCCCCCGCGGTCCGTAGATCGATTTGGTCTGACCTGCTCTATTTTCCAGGTCCTGCTGCAGGTCATATGTATATCCCCGAGCTGTTGTGTCTCTACCTTTACGGCGAGGTAGTATGGGCTGGTGTTCGGCTTGAGTTGCCGTTTTATCCCGGCCACGTGGTGTTCGGTCAGCCACGTTACGCGTTGATGGTACGGGTTCAAGTGCCTCGTCATCGAATTGAGGTAGCAGATTACGCTTCGGGTAACTTTTGGTTGGGCGCTCGAGGCCGTATTCCTCGGCTGACAGGACATTAGTCCACCCGTCGTTGAGTAGATCTTGACCAGCTTGGAGCTGCTGCTGCTTCTTTTTCAGGCTCCTTGCAGTGGTTATTAGCCGGCGCTTAAACTGCTCCTGCTCGACGGGTTCCTCGGGCACGATAAAGTCTTCGTCGCTGAGGCTCACCTCATCCTCGGAGAGTGGAAGATAATTCCTGTCCTCCGAGTCTTCGTTTATGGCCTGTTCATCAGGGCTAACTTGCCCACCTTCCCGATCATCCATTTCAGAGGTTGGCTTGACGGGGTCTTCTTGGTCTTCGGCGTCGTCTGGAGTATTGTTGTCTCTCGTGCCGGTATTGCTGTCTTTTCCACGGCGTGATTTAGAGCGGCGCCGCTGACGTCGGCGCTTTGGTTGTATCTCAGGAGGTTTATCCTCGACTGCTTTTTCTCGTTATCGCCGTTACCCTCTTTGGGTGTATCCACCATGTACACGTCATACGAAGAGGTGGCCGTCAGCATCCAGTAAACGGTGGGTTTTGGGCCTGCTCTTCTCCGGCATCGTCGTCCATACCGTCGATGTCTTCGGAGCCGTAATGGAGCATGTCCGTTAAGTCCTCGACAGTGGCTATGAAGTGGGTGGTGGGTGGGACGTAAAATTCCCCGCTCTCAGCCCCTAGTCCGGGTTGGGCGTAGTTCGGACATTGCTCCTCTGTAATGACGAGGGATCGCATCAAGTCCAGAGCCTCGCTTAAAGGTGAGGTTTGGCCAGGGAGAAGAGAGTCCGTGGAGTGCAGCGGGAAGGAGACTCCCTGGCCGAGCTCACACGATGCTGACTCCGAGGGTTCGGAGCCAGTGTCCGGGGAGGAGCCCGGCTTCATGATGGTTGCCAGCGACACTACTTCCTCCGGCTCTCCCGTACTGGGCTTAGTGGCTGCAGATAGTCCGGCGGGCTCAGGAATCCCGTCTTCGGACCTGGCGATGCGCTCCAAATCTAAGGCCAGAGCGGAGGTTGGGGTCGTGAACCCTTAGAAGATCAAGTCTCCTCGGATATCAGCAACATAATCCAGATTTCCAAAACTAATCTGGTGACCTGGGGCATAGCTGTCGATCTGCTCTAGATGGCCAAGCGAGTTGGCCCGTAGTGCAAAGCCGCCAAATACGAAGATCTGGCCGGGGAGAAAAACCTCCCCCAGGGCGGCATTGTTGTATATGACTGATGGAGCCATCGAACCTTCTGATGATGACACAGCGGAACTCTCAATGAAAGCACCAATGTCGGTGTCAAAACCGACGGATCTCGGGTAGGGGGTCCCGAACTATGCGTCTATGGTCGAGGGTAACAAGAGACGGGGGACACGATGTTTACCCAGGTTCGGGCCCTCTTGATGGAGGTAATACCCTACTTCCTACTTGATTGATCTTGATGAATATGAGGGTTACAAGAGTTGATCTACCACGAGATCGTAATGGCTAAACCCTAGATGTCTAGCCTGTATGATTATGATTGCCTCTACGGACTAAACCCTCCGGTTTATATAGACACCAGAGGGGCCTAGGGTTTCACAGAGTCGGTTTACAGAGGAAGGAATCTTCATATCCGAACGCGAAGCTTGCCTTCCACGGAAAGGAGAGTCCCATCCGGACACGGGAGGAAGTCTTCTATCTTGTATCTTCATGGCCCATCAGTTCGGCCCACGTCACACAGCCTAGACGCCCGAGGACCCCTTAATCTAGGACTCCCTCAGCCGCTCCAACCCACGGCACCACGTCCCCCGACGTGCGCCTCAGCCCTCTCAGCCGCACCGCCCCTCTGCCTTTGTGTGCATGACATGTGGGCCACCTGAAATGCGACAGCCATCAAGTTTCTACCACAGCCACACACGATTCCCATGACGCCGCTCGAACCCATGACACCACACGTCCCTCGACCTGTGGCTCACCCCTCTCGGCCCCATTGCCCCTCTGCCTTCGGGAGAATTACATGTGGACCAGCCACCTATCGTGTCCACATGTTATTGACTCAAAGGCAGGTGTAGTAAGGCGCTGAAGATCAGTCCCGAGGACCCCGAGAGGGAAATGTAACCCCTTTGCCAGGCCTTGTGGTGCTACCACAGCACGAACTCGTGCCAAACTCGAGATTTGTTTCTTACTAGTACATGCACGCAATGATTTAATGGACATTGTAATCTCAACATGTGATGGGGAGCTCTAAATTTGAATTTGAAACTTTTAAAATGAAAAAATTCAAAACAAATAAACTGGAAGAGAGGGAGTATACCGTAGGATGTTTCCCATACGAAAAAATTCCCCTGGTTTGTCACCGCGAAGATGTGGTTAGAAAGGAGCACAGCGTCTTTGTACTCGTACGGCAACAAATCGGCCGCAGACAGCATGGTCCACCTTTGACTGCCATGTGCAAGGTTCGTGAAAGCAATCGCGATGTTGAACACCGCGATGAGAGTGTAATTTTTGTTGGTGGGTGACCTTATCGGAGCTTCCATGATTGCTATCTTCTTCAATCTCACCGTGGTTCCATCGTACCAATTCAGGCGGTGGCCCGTTGCATGGCTGATCCCAATGTTGGACAAAGGTTCTACGAGAATGGTGTCACCATTGTAAATGTTGTGCAAATTGATGTTGGTACCCTCCCGTACATATGCACGCCAATCTCCACTAACACCGAGCCTAACCTGTGAAACAGTGGGCAGCAGGAGAATTAGCAAATGGACACGGAAGTAGTCTTTAGAATGCATTTACTACGTGATCAAACTCATCACTTACCTGCTCATAGGACAAAATCCGAGTGCCACTCAACGTTGGCATCTCAAGGGGCGTCAACTTGCAACTACGGCCACGCCGCGCTGGACAGACCCCCAAGGAAACATTATCGTGCGTTGCACGTAACATCAAGATGCATTTGTATGAGTAGTTTATATTGTGAGAGAAAAGGATGGACAAGGGAAGGCCTTATTTGCAAATGTGGAGAGGGGTGTGCGTATCTTTTTGCAAAATTGCCATAGTTTTCTTACTATCCGTTAGATATAAATCAGACGGCCTATATTGTAGGATGGCAGGCACACCGTCATCACCAACTCTGTTTTTTATAAGAGTGGTAGACTAGCAAGATGCCCGTGCGTTGCACGGAACAACAAGATGCATTTGTATGAGTAGTTTATCTCGTGGGAGAAAAGGATGAACGAGGGAAGGCCTTATTTGCAAATGTGGAGAGGGGTGTGGGTATCTTTTTGCAAAATTGCCATAGTTTCCTTCCTATCCGTCAGATATAAATCGGACGACCTATATTGCAGGATGGTAGGCACACCATCATCAACAACTCTGTTTTTATAAGAGTAGAGATAGAGACTACTACTACCAATGTGCTGGCCCGTGCGTTGCAATGGGTCCAAAGTAGTAGAATAATACTTGTTCACGGGCTTGAAATATAAACACTCTAGTTTTGATATGCATATATCAGTAAAAGTAAATCATGCTTCACTCAAAATATATTCCTCAGGCTGTTTTGATGAGGTGAGGGACGGGTGTGCCTGGATTGAAGATAACAGGTTTAAAAAAAATGGAGTTGTTTCTTTTTACATTTTGTAGCATGGCACGACATCCGGTGTACCTAAGCGTCTGGAAAAAATTGAGTTTGGGTCGGTGGCACACCCTGCGGCTAGATGCCCGTGTGGGCTTCTTCTATAACTAGCAAGATGCCCGTGCATTGCTGGGAACATCAAGATGCATTTTTGTACAAAACACCTGTTGTGATTGACCCTTGCAGGAGTAATCCCATGTGTAAAAACTAATCATATCTCGAGAATTTTATTGGAAAAATTGTATCTTTGGAACAAGTTTTCTCTACTACTGCTCCTTGAAGTGAGCGGTATGCAATGCATGTGTCAGCAGACATGACAGCTTGTCCATGGAAGTTGAACCACGATGACCATCACGTTTCTACCACTGGCACACGCGATTCCCATGACGCCGCTCCAACCCACGACACGATGTCCCCCGACGTGCACCTCATCTCTCTCGGCTCCACCGCTCCTCTGCCTTCGTGTGCATGACATGCGGGCCAGCTGAACTGCGGCGACCATCAAGTTTCTACCACAACCACACCCGATTGGACGCGGTTTGCTTGCTCCGTTCCTGTGCTCCGATCCGTACTCCCGCACCATCGAATTTTCATCCAGCGGCTATGACACATTTCTTCCCGAGCATCAATCCTCAGCTGGAGTACTTCTGTACTACAGGTAGTACCCGCCGGTGTGGCCATCTATGCCTCGTAACGCCCCGACGCCTAGCTGTGGCACCCTCGCCGCGGCCACGCCTCCACCGGCCGGTTCATCTCAAACGAGTGAGTTACGAACCATGCCACCACCATGAGAATGACATGTGGGCCAGCCGCATTTAAGGTCCACGTGTCATTGACTCATAGGCCCGTGCACTAAGCCATTGCTCCCGCAGTACAAACTCGTGCCAAACCCGGAATTTGTTTCTCACTACTACCAATGTGTCGGCCCATGCGTTGCAATGGATCCAAAGTATATCTATTTAGTGGAGTGCACTGTAAACACATTATCTATTTATTTTTCTCTATCCTTTCCTAGCCATGGAACCAAGCCACATAAGCTTCATGGGTGCCCCCCCACATCATATTATTCATACTATGTTGACTGAAAAAAAGATAAATCACCCAAAACAAGATCTTCCCATTTTTTGTTCCTACGATGTTTTGTCGTGCACGTACCTAGTTGTATAGTGGTAGTACTAGTTGTAGTACAAACTTCGTACTAGTAGGAGGAGTAGTACGGAATGCTCCTACTCTATCAACGAGCCCCATCTGACACCTAATTTCTTGGCTTCCGTGCTACGGTTAGATCTTTCCCTCCTCGTTTCTGTTTTCCAACGCGGCGGGCGGGGTGCGGTTTGCCAATAGTCGGTTTGCTCAACTGTGGTCCCACATGAAAGTGAAAATGATAGGAAACACGCCTTCCCTAGCTATGTGGCGTGCCGGACGAGCCGTGGAGTACTTCCAATTCCCGGGCATGTGGGGGTGCGACGTGAACGCGGCATGCCTTTTCCTTTTACTAGCAATGTGCTCGTGCGTTGCGATGGATCCAAAGTAGTAGAATAGTAGTACTTGTTCACAAACTTGAAAGAAAACACTCTTGTTTTGATATACATATATACCACTAAAAATATATTACTTTTCACTCAAAATATATTTCTCAGGTTGTTTTGATGAGGTGAGGGGAGGGATGTGGTTGCTTTCAAGATAATAAGGGGTTTTCTACAAATTGGAGTAGAGAAGTGGGCTATTGTTGCAAAAATGCCACAACTTACCTCACAGCCGTTGGACGCAGATCTAATGGTCAGAAATGACGGATGGCAGACACACCACCATCACCAACTGAGTCTTTTATAGGAGTAGGAGTAGAGAAACATGTATAAATTGTAACATTTGGTTCTTCTCCTTGGCACGATCGATAGATATAAATAACGATTGGAAACGCTAGGGCAGGGCTTTTTCCGCCAGATAAGCAGGGTAGTAGCTAGGTTGGCGCATCATCGGTTTGGTCACATGCGGTCCGACATGTTCTAGTGTTTCTAGCAAGATGCCCGTGCGTTGCACGAAGTTGATGGAAAAGGTAAGCACAACTTTTAAATTGATGGATGGAGTACTAGTTACAGTGATGCATATAATTAAGCAAAGGGATCGCACATGTCTGTATTGACTGGAACGAGAATGCAATAGCACAACAAGAATTAAGGCCACGATGATGTGATCGCAGTCGTGGTTACAGGAGGCAAGAAGAAAGATGCATCCATCAACGTACGGCCTCCTCCTCCTCAACTCAGTCCGGTGGGCCACCGACCGGAGGCTAAGGAGCGGCAGCTTTTGTGGCGAGGTCAAGGTGCCTCTCAGCAAAGGCATCCAAGGCTTCTAGCCGGTTGAGGAAGGCCAACATCGTAGCGTCCTCATTGGTCTCATAGATACCTATGTACACGATTTTCTCATACACGTGGATGTGTAGGTCAACGAATTCCTG
The DNA here is from genome assembly GCF_018294505.1 of Triticum aestivum. Lineage (NCBI taxonomy): Eukaryota > Viridiplantae > Streptophyta > Magnoliopsida > Poales > Poaceae > Triticum > Triticum aestivum. The sequence continues at coordinate 108,079,804 of NC_057796.1, forward strand.
CAGGGCGAGGCGCCTCGCGGCGAGCGCGACCTCCAGGTGGACATTCTTCGTGGCGTCGACGGGCAGTCGCAAGGCCACCAGTGCTTGAAAGAGGTTCCGGACATGGAGGCCGATTAGGGTGGCAGGCAATGAGGGGCCAGGGCGCGCGGGCTGTAGGAGTACAGTGATGTCGTCCGCGAGCTTCTTGACGACTGTGAACTTGTTGGTTGTGGCAACGATCATATGGTCCAACTGAGCGTTGTAGCTGGCGTCAACGGCGGCCATCCACCAGCCGGTCGCCAACAACATCTGGATACGATCCTCGGCACCATGCTGTAGGCCGCCGTCGTGGACCATCTAGCACAGCCGCTGGCCGCTCACGCGCATCGCCGCCATGGTTTGGAGTGAGCACTTTTGCGTTTAGTGTAGGTGCTTAGGCAAATGCTTAGGTGCGTACGATGTGGTAGATGCATTGGAATGGAGGGGCACCTTTATATGAGTGCAAACTGCGTTGCATTCACATCGTGCTGCCTCTTTTCCCGGTCCTCCTCCCATTACTTCCCTCATGCCTTCACGATGCTAATTGAAGGAGGATGCATCATTGGCCCACTACTGCAGGATGCTGCTAACGCGACATTACGACCAGAGACCCTTTCACAAAACTATGTGCGATGCACTAATCGCAAACGGGGATGTAAAAAACCCGTCAAAAAGGTGCAAAATGTTTGCAATGGAGGATGCATCAAACACGGTTCAGATTTTAGTTGTGTGTGCGATGCAGGGCATAAGGTTCAGTTCAATGAACTATTTGTGATGATGAGGAACAAAATAAACGGGCAGCCAAATGAAGGTGTGTGTGATATACAACATACGGTTCACTTTGATGAAATTTTTGCGATTAGGCAACACAAAAGAAACGGTCGGCCAGATGAAGGTGTGTGCGATATACGGCATGCGTTTCACTCGGATGAACTGTTTGCTTTGAGCCAAGAGAACATAATGGTTCAGTATAACAAGATGTGTGTGATACGCGGCAAACAGGTCTGTAATCAGAAATTTGTGCGAAGATCCATAATAAGACAGACGATTGCTGCTAATAAGCCGCGTGTGTTGTGGGCAAACACTTGGTGGTATACAATTGTCAGCGATTGATTAAATCATCACCGACGGGTTCCCCAGGAGGGTCCGTGTGCGATGTCATTGCACACAGAACAACAACATATGTACTTATAACTTATAAGGACTTGATTCCATAAACAGATTGAACATCAAATTACATATGTGGCTAGTACACACATGACCTTTGCACACACAAAAGTACGTTCCAAAATGCCTAGGAAACTCAAATAATGTATAAAAAGGCAAAACGAACTGTGAATAATTTCATATTTTTAGGACGACACTACTATATATAGTTGCATGTTGCCTCTGTAAAATAAATCAAGGCGGGAAGAGACAGTGTATGTCATTTCTCACACATAGGTGACAAGGTCCCTCTCGGAACCATGAGCCCTTTTGAGAGAAGCTCCGGTTTGTGAGAAGTTTGTACCAAAACTTGTCACAAATTGGACTAACAGTAACAATGATGTTCATTCCCTACGTTGTGAATGCTTATAATATTTATGTCTTAATGAAAGAAATGGCAAACCATTGGCCCAGTATGAAAGAAAATATGGGTCAAAACCGAGTTGAAAAGGGAAACAATATCTAACTCCAACTTACAAACAGTACAAAAGCAAGAGGATTAATTGCTCATCAGGTTTAGAAAAAATCCAGATTGAACAAGACAATGACATCTAACTCAACCAAAGTTTTCGACAGTCACAATCAAATGGATCGGTCTGATCCATAAAATCAAGATCCCGGGCCAGAAATACTGCTGGTACATGATGACAAGCTGTTGTAAATAGAAGCCGAGCACGATCAAAAGCCCTTAGGTCCACCTGAAACTTCTTTTTATGTTGTTCAACACTTGCAGTCGTAAGAAATTTCTTGATGAAAAACTTAATCCTCACGGATAATAGTGCCCTCGCATTCAACATGAAGAATGTGACAAAGCTAGTGTTTGCATTGTTGGATGCATATCCTTCCAGTGTTACTGTCTTCAAACGAATGTCATGAGATCTGAGAAAATCCCGGTGCTTCTTGAACCATCGATTGGTTATACCTTTTTCTCCATGTGTTAGTGCCTAAATAGAGATGAAGATTGAAAACAGTTAATGTCTAAAAAGATTATGTTGAAAGAGTGATAGCTCAATGATTAATATAGTACATTATATATGGGCTTTCAATGTGCGTCAAATCATCGCCTTTATATACAAATTCTCCAGACATGGAAAGCATTGCAGCAAGCCAATAATCGTGTTCGGATCAAAACACCACATACTGATATGTAAGGTCTTGACAGAATCCACCACCACTGATAGGATGGACAAGCTCTTCATTGAGCATAGAACATAATATTAGTACCAAAACTGTACTCCAAGATGATACTTAACTTATGCGCACAAATGAAAAAGGCAGATTACAAAAGTTTACGTGAATAATACACAGTACCTCAATAGGTGTGGAGCCAAACACCATTTTGAACCATCTAAAAGGATCACGAATTGCACCCAAGGTCTCCAGTTTAGGCGCAGAGACTATAGTTATCTGCGAAGGTACTATACCAGAATCAAGGAGCAACCTTTGAAGTGAAGGGGCATCTTCGATGATGAGATCATGTCCAAAAAAACAAATTCCCATGCTTACAAGGTGGGGCGACTTTATTTTGAGACAACGGATATGAATTTCCATTGCAAAAACAAGCAGCAAGCGCTCCAGGGCAGGGCAGCTGGAGTGGATGATGTTGTGTAGTGTGGCCTCCGACAGATCAACCACCACAAGCGCACGTTTTTCAGCAGTGGGAGTCGAAGCATTTGTACCAGCTTGTCTGCTAGATGGCACCGGCCAAAGGTGGCGGTGTGGAGAGAGAGGAGGAAAATCACGTGATGGAGATCGGTGGTGAGGGCACAAATACATCGGTTCGTGGTATGTTACATACATAGTCATGGTAGAACTCAAGCTGCTGGAGTTTATCAAATTGACGGGATGTCAGCTAGGCGGCCACCATGTAGGGTATGTCCAACAGGTAGCATGCCCGGATGCAGATGCGTTGAATGGAGCCCCCATGGGAGGAGATGATGGCCCCGGGGAGTTAAGAATCATCATCGACGGATAGCCGACGACAGTCGAGATTAAGAGGCGCGGTGCGCCACAGAGTGCGCCACCGAGATGCGAGGACTTGTGTGCGGCAGCCATCCTTGGTGGGGAGAAGGGAGATGATCTCCACAAGGATTCCATCCGAGAGATCGCTGATGCGGTCCGCCGGAGATTTTACTTGTTCCTCGGGTCCAGGGGTGCTTCTGGCCGCACAGCCGGGTCCAAGATCTACATCATCCGGCGGCGCTGGTCGGAGCCTCATCTGTGTACATAACAATCTGAAAGAAAAAATGCCATAACATGTAGGACATTCGAAATCAATTCTCAAGAACAGGAAGAAAAAAGGCACAAACATATATGTAGGTGACTAACCGATTTTCCATCGGAGTCACAGTTGTTGCCGGAGTTGCTGTTGACCTCCGGCTCTGGCTGGGGGGGCACGACGGTGCCGATGAATTCAAGGTCATGCTGCTGCCCGCGCGAGACCTTGTCGACCGCGACGGAAACCTCTGCGGCCAGCTTGACGCGTTGTGCGGGTGCTTCACCAGCCCCGGCGTAGCGACTCCCTTCGATGGTGCGCTTCGGCGGCATCGTCATACACTCCGGAGTCCAGACGTCGGTGACCACTATGGATCGGGGTGCGGCCGCCTATTATGGCCGGTGGCTCGGGCGCGCAATTAATACGGACCAGTGGGAGCGAGGTAGGCTGCGGTCAAAAGTTATCTCGCCTCCAGGCGCGGCAGACGTCTTCCATTCCTACCATCATTTCACACAGCTACTCGTACACCTCCCCGTCAATACACACACCTGCACGCACGCCTCCCGGTATGCCTGCGCGGCGGACTGCTCGCATGCGTCCCGTCAACTCACGCCTGCTCGCACGGCACACGGGGCGTGTGGCAGCACATATATTTTTTGGTTTATTTTCTGCCGCTTTACTGCTTCACTGAACTGTTTGCGTTGAAGAGATGCACAAATCGGCGTTGAACATCTCGCACACTTCCCGGTGAACCTACGCACCGGACGAGTTTTGGATTTACTAGAATTTAAAAACCAGGCATCTCAATGTTTTGCCGGCAATCAACAGTGCCCTTGTGTTTGAAATTCATTCCCATTTCTTGCATGGGACCTAAGCATGCACATAAGGACACATATTTGATTTTTCAACCAATTTATATGCACTGGAGCATGTGCATGTAGTTCAAATTTGAATTGCACATAAATGCATCGAAAACTCAGTTATGCATAAAAATGTCCAAACGAACCCCGAAAAATCACAAAAATTGACACAACACTCCTGTTGTTCTATGTTGACATGAGAATTTTTTTGGAAGCAATAAGAGGCAATGGATATTGTTTCGTCCCCAAAGGTGGGACGTTCCCTACCGAAACCATCATGCTTGTTGTGAGAAGCTCTGGTTTGTGAGAAGCTTATACCCAAACCTGCCCCAAATGGGACAAAATTTTTACCACGGCATGTTGATGCCGCTCCATGATAGCATGCCAAGTTTCATGAATTTCAGACGAGTTTTGGATTTACTAGAAATTAAAAGCCATGTATCTCAATGTTTGCGGCCGAGTGACGGTGGCAGGGTGTTTGAAATTCATTCCCATTTCTTGCATGGGACCTAAGCATGCAACCAAGGACACATATTTGATTTTTCAACCAGTTTATATGCACCGGAGAATGTGCATGTAGTTCAAATTTGAATTATGCGCATAAAATGCGTGGAGAACCCAGTTAATGTATAAAAATGTCCAAATGAACCACACAAAAATTCCAAAATTGAACACAACACTCCTGTTGTTCTATGTTGACACTCGAAATTTTTTGAAAGCAATAAGAGCCAATGGATATCGTTTCATCCCCAAAGGTGGCATGTTCCCTACCGAAACCATCACGCTTGTTGTGAGAAGCTCTGGTTTGTGAGAAGCTTATACCCAAACCTGCCCCAAATGGGACAAAAAATTTACCATGACATGTTGATGCCACTCAATGATAGCATGCCAGGTTTCATGAATTTCGGACGAGTTTTGGATTTACTAGAAATTAAAAGCCATGCATCTCAATGTTTGCGGCCGAGTGACGGTGGCAGGGTGTGTGCCATTCATTTCCATTTCTTGCATGGGACCTAAGCATGCAACCAAGGACACATATTTGATTTTTTAACCCGTTTATATGCACTGGAGCATGTGCATGTAGTTCAAATTAGAATTATGCGCATAAAATGCCTGGAAAACCAAGTTAATGTATAAAAACGTCCAAACGAACCCTGAATAATTCCAATTCTTTTGACGACACACCTATAGTTTCATGTTCACTGCAGATAACATTTCTAACAATTCAAACACCATCCTTCGTAGCTGTGACCCCATTACGTAATTCAAATCAAGACGATAAATCAAGTAGATCGCACATAGTTTATTATCACCAACCGTGTGAGATGCAGCACAAAATATCTTGGAGCATCGTCGGTGTATAGTACGCCTATGGCTTACGCGACAAGGTGCATCGGCTACAGTCCACATATCGTACAAAGTTCATACACAGTTCAAACTCAACACACATAGGTTAAGCTATCTGAATCATTTGTGATGTTCACATATCGTACACAGTTCTGAATAAGGGACCGTGTCTGATGACACTTTGCGCGCCAGTTTTTTGGCTGAAGTGATTCCAAATTTTCGGCTTCCGCGGAAATATCTACCTCCCCGCCCCCTCCCCCTTACCAAAAGCCACATTTCCCCTGATGCCGCCTTCCTTTCCAAGTTGAAACCTTCACTCCTTGCTTGCAGCGCCGCCGCCTCCTCGATGGAGACCCTCCTTCATGCTGCTCGGCCTCGCCTATCCAGGCAGGTAATCCACACCCGACCCCCATCCTCCTCCTTCCACATCCCACAGGCCCCGACCGCCGGCGCAAGCGCGACACCTTCCACCCAAATCACCGACCCCTCCACCAAATAAGCGCTGGCCTAAGCCATGGTGCACGCAGTATAGCCAGGACCTCAAGGAGCATTTGGCAGCGGAGAAGCAAATCTCGGCCGCACGCGCGGATGAGGTCGTGATGGCTGCCATTCGTGCCGACCCCCAGATCTTGGAGGAGCACCTCGCCGTCGAGGCCACCGTTGACGCCTCGTGCGCCGACGCCGCGATGCGGTTGGCTGCTTTAAACGACAGTTCATGGCGTTTTCTCGAGGCCACCGTCGGTGCCTTTGACGAAGACTAGGAGGTGTTTTCTCAGCGTGCACGTGCTTACCTCATCTCGAGAGCCAGCAGGTTGGTGCCCGGAGCGGCTCAGGCAACTCACCACTACAATGAGGGCACCCACGAGGCAGAGGCCTCGCCCTCTTCCATGTCCAAGGAGCCAATCATCATTGATATCTCCGACAATGAGGAGTAGCTTGTCTTATTAGCTCACTATAAGGACCAATGTTTAGTTTGCTAGCTACTGCCTTTCCTTAACAAATTCTAGTGAATTGTGCTATCTACTTTTACCATGCAATCTTCTGCTATAGTGTATATGTACTATATGTCGTGCAATGTGGTGTTCAATTAACTACTTGGTTCAATTCTGCAAATGCGGTGTTCAATTCTTCAGGGTGCAATATTTCCAAGTTATTAAGCATGCTTGGTTTGGTTAACTGTCCGATCTTCTATTAGGAGTATGTTATATTGTTCAATTGGTGTTTAGTTAACTGCTTGGTTCATTTGTTGTGGCTTGGTTCACTTGTTGTGGTGTTTAGTTAACTGCTTGGTTCAATTCTGCAATGCGATGTTCAATTGTTGTGGCTGCATTCTGTTATTGTATACCATGTGAGGACTAAATCGAATTTGGCTATACTAAATACATGAGAAACAAATATGATTGCTATATTTCCAAGTTGTTAAGCATGCTTGGTTTGGTTAACTGTCTGATCTTCTATTAGGAGTATGTTATATTGTGCAATGTGGTGCTCAGTTAACGTTTGGTTCATTTGTTGTGGTGTTTAGTTAACTGCTTGGTTCGATTCTGCAATGCGATGTTCAATTGTTGTGGCTGCATTCTGTTATTGTATACCATGTGAGGAATAAATCGAATTTGGCTGTACTAAATACATGAGAAACAAATACAATTGCTATATTTCCAAGTTGTTAAGCATGCTTTGTTTGGTTAACTGTTTGATCTTCTATTAGGAGTATGTTATATTGTGCAATGTGGTGATCAGTTAACGTTTGGGTCATTGTTGTGGTGTTTAGTTAACTGCTTGGTCCAATTCTGCAATGCGATGTTCAATTGTTGTGGCTGCATTCTGTTATTGTATACCATGTGAGGAATAAATCGAATTTGGCTGCACTTAATACATGAGAAACATATACAAGTGCTATATTTCCTAGTTCTTAATCATGCTTGGTTTGGATAAATGGGTTTTCCATGTGGCTTGAATTAATCTGATGAATCTGCAATGTGCTTATTTTTCATCAACATATTTTACTGATAGCATGCAAACCCTTACTTAACCTGATGACTAACTACCTTATATGTGTTGCAGGGAAACAATGGGAAGCACTGAGGTTTACAAGATGGTACTAACTATTATACCTTGCCTTTTTTATTCCTTTGCCCCATTTCCAATATAGAGAAGATATTTATGCACATCCTTGTTTTCAGGCTTCACTGATGATTACCTCTCAAACCACCTCTGTGGTCAGGAGGCGAGGAAAGTTTTCATACAACACCCACGGTTCAATATTGAAGTGTTCCTAAAGAGGTCGAAGGATGGACGGTCAATCATCCACAGGCACTGGCCTAAAGTTGCAAAGACCTTCAACATGAATGAAGGCTCAATATTCGCCTTTCGCTTCAGCAGTTTTCCAGATGAGATGCATCTCTCTATGTACCGTCTATGATGCTAATTTCGAAAGGTTCTAGATGTTGCATGTGAAACTTGCTGCTGGTGCAGTTGTGTAATGGGGTGGCTAAGTGCTGAAGCTATATCATGTTGTACTACGATGTATTTCAATTATGAAATCCTACTTCCTTAATATGGAAATGGAATATATTATGTGCTTAATATGAATGTAAATTAGATTAGTAAATGGATTATTAATAATAGGGCAATTAGCCCGCTAATTGGCCAATTAGCTTGCTAATTGGGTTTTCCTATTGCAAACGGTTAATGAGAAAACACCGTGGGTGATGACCTCAGGCAACGCACACAGTTTCTAGGAATAAACCGTGTTGGATCAATGAACAATCACACACGACATTCTCTTGAAAACAGTTTGCGTAACGCCACCTTGCGCAAACGTTTTCCTTGGAGTGACTGTGTGGGATGTATATACGAACGGAAACATTTAGCGGTGACTGACTGTGTGGGATGTACTTACGACCGGAAATGATTTCGCCTGTATAATTGTATTTTTTAGCACTACTGTAAGTATTTCTGTATTTGAGTGCTCGCCGGTCACACACGACCTCATTTGGCCGAGCGTGTGCGCCAGGAGGGCATATCCCCGACGGTTTCTGGGTCGTGTGGGAAGGACCCCCTATCGCCCACACTCACTTGGCGACGGTTCCGAATGCCGTCACGGAAAGGGGTTAAAAACCGTTTGTTTAGCACCGACGCGTACCAGTGGTTGTTCAACATTTCGGGAACCACTACCCTCTCCCTCGTATGCATTAAATCTGTATCGGGAACTGTGCCGCCCGCTATCAAATCGAATAGTACTGCGCCGCCTGCTGCATGGACTGAGCTCCGGTGCCTTAACTGCACCTGCCTTTAGCTGTATGATAGGTGGGCCAGCCACCTGTTGGGCCGACCTATCATGCACCCAAAGGCAGGTGCAGTAAGTCAATGAAGCTGCGTCCCCGCTGCACGCCCGATTGAACATGCCTCCTCGCCTCCATCAAACGCCTCCATTAAACCCCGCATGCAAACCGAGAAACCTACTCCGACCACACGTCCGTTCATGAGCGGGTCGGAATTAAACGCAACGCCGGCCGAGCTCCTCCTGTCCGCCCTCAGTGTAAACGAGGCCAGACGCCGGCTAAGCTCCTACCGTCCGCCCTCTATTTGAATGAGGCCAGACAGACAACGGGCAAGAATTGCACCCCTCCACCGCTCCCCCATCTCTTCCTTCACCATTTTCTCCACTCTTCCGATGGCTTCCGAGGAGCCGTTCTCTGGCATACTACCCGGTTGGGTGGCCCGCCAAGCCCTCCGGATACAGGCGAGGCCGCTCGGTACTTCACCAACCTCGCTTGGCCCGACAGAGCCAGTTGCCGCCCCAAGCCGGCGCGTGGTTCAGCAACTCGCCGCTCTAGTTCAGCTCGATGAGGAGTGGCGAGTTGCTCCACGCCGGCATGGCGGCGAGCACGGCGGCACGGGCGTCGTCGCTGCCGCGTCGTACCGCGCCACCAGTGTCTGTGGTGGCCGCACCTCCCATGTCTGTGGGCGCGCCTCCCGTGCCTGCGGGCGCGCCTCCCATGCCTGCAGCAGTGCCATGCAGGCAGAGACAGAAGCCGGGTGCGTGGAGAGCGACGAGTCGTTGGCCAGCTTTTCCGTGTCCGCCGCCATCATCAAGGAGAAGTAGAACACGGGAGGCCGCCGCCACTTGGGTCCCATGAAGGCCATCGCCGAGGTGACGACTGTGTATTCAGGTGGTTTCTTTCCTGCTTCGTCTCTTCCGAGGACCTTCATCGACCCCGCAAGTGTCTGCCGGACATGAGGAAGACAAAGGGATCTGCGGACGGCCATTTAGATTAGGTACTCCCTCCGTCCGGAAATATTTGTTCTCAAAATGGATAAATTGGATGTATCTATAACTAAAATAAGTCTAGATACATCCATTTCTAGGACAAGTATTTCCGGACGGAGGGAGTATTAATTATACCACGAGAGCCGGATTAGCACCGCTTAGTTCATGTAAATGTAATGAAATCCATCATGTTTATATGAAGATCCGGCTATTTTATACGAAATCCTTCATGCTTATATGAAATCAGTCTGTGTTTGCACGAACTTCCTCTGGTTGGTTAGAGTTGTGAAAATGTATGCCGCTGGCGTTTGATGTCGTCCTCCGCGGAAGGAAGCGGGAGGAAATTTGCCGGCTGCCGTTGGAGATGCTCTTATGCTGGAAATAATAGAGTCACATCCAATCCATTTGAGTTAATTGCGTGTGATTCTCCCTCTATAAAAAGTTAATTGCATGTACAGTGTACACGTGACTTGCAGGGTGGCTACAGCTTCGTACAGAAAGTCAAAAAGAAACAAGTCCATCCTTAATCTTGTATTCTAAGTACTCTGTGGGTTCCACTGTCAGTACAGTAGCGAAAGAAGTATATATTAAATAATATATAATATAAAAATCTAAAGTTAAAGACAGAATTCGAACTCAGGTCATCGTGTTGCGAGCATCCGGCGCTAACCAGTCCAGCACATTTTTGTTGTAGACCATGCAGTAGATATATCTCCATGTCCACTCTTATACTCCCTCCGTTCCTAAATATTTGTCTTTTTCAGATTTCAAATGGACTACCACATACGGATGTGTATGTAGACATATTTTAGAGTGTAGATTCACTCATTTTGCTCCGTATGTAGTCACTTGTTGAAATCTCTAAAAAGACAAATATTTAGGAATGGAGGGAGTAGAAAACAGAGTTGGTGATGATGGTGTGTGTGCCATCCTACAATATAGGCCGTCGGATTTATATCTAACGGATAGGAAGGAAAGTATGGCATTTTTGCAAAAAGATACCCACACCCCTCTCCATGTTTGCAAATAAGGCCTTCCCTCGTTCATCCTTTTCTCTCGCAAGATAAACTACTCATACAAATGCATCTTGATGTTTCGTGCAATGCACGGGCATCTAGCTAGTTTCTTTTAAAATAGTTACTGCGCTAATTGGGTTGAAGTGATATATTTTATGTCTGCCCCGAATGATTTCAGATTCACTAGTAGTAACAAAGAAAAGGTTGCCTTGTTAATTGACAGAAAACAGGGTGAAAACTACCACATGAGGCCGATAGAATCAAGGCACACCCGGTTCAGCGTCATCGTCACTACAGGTGTGCGCGCGTGAGAAGTCTACATATCAAGGGGGCTACGGAGAGAAAGACGTATCGAGTGTGTCTGGGCGAGGCACAGAGACACAATGTTTGAGAGAGAAACCAATTGATAGATTAAGATCAGATCGAGTTGTCACCCTTCTGTTGTCATTGTTGGGGGCAGGGTGGGGAGGGGGGAGGGAGAGAAAGATGTATCGAGAGTGTGCGCGGTGGGCACAGAGGCACAACTAGTGAGTGTGTGTGTATGTGTGTGTGTTTGAGAGAGAAGCAGTAGATAGATTACTATCAAGATCGAGGTGCCACCCTACTCCTTCAGTGTCGGGTAGTGTGTGTGTGTTTGAGAGAGAAGCCAGTAGATAGATTAGTATCAAGATCGAGGTGTCACCCTACTCCTTCCGTGTCGGGAAGTGTGTGTGTGTGGGTGTGGGGGGGGCAGTGACACTTAGCTATAGGGAGAAGGAGTTTGTGTGACACATATCTATATTAAGGGATAGGTAGATAGCATGTGTGCGACGCGTACTTAAAGCATCACGGAGATAAACAAACGGTGTGCATGCAAGTGCCGGAAAAAAATGAAGCAAGAAACAATGTCTACGCGCGCGCGCGCGTGTGTGTGTGTGTGTGTGTGAGAGAGAGAGAGCGAAATATCAAAACAAAAGGTGCTCTGCTAGAATCCCTTTGTATGTATTCATATGGTTTCGGAACTCGAGTTAACCTTAGGCATATGTGTGAGAGACATAATATACTTTGAGACATTAGTGGCAGTGGGTGGGCGGAATTAAAGGGGTGGGCGTGTTCGACAGAGAGCGTGTGTGTTTCTATGTGAGAGACTTGTTGGACGGGGTAGAAAGATGAATTCTAACCTTGACGAAGGGTGAGAAATACACGAAGTGCGCGTGTGTGATTCCGATTCCCACGGAGAAATGAGATATGTATGCCTGTGAGAGAGATTGCGCAATTCATTCACGTATCACTATCTAGCGATTGTGGATGTGCATCGCTTGAACATAAATCAATGTCTACTTCGTATCGTGGCCAAAGATACAATATCGATTCAACGCTATAAAGATTGGGCACTCACATATCACATTTTTCTTTCTAAATAATCCTTTTCAATTGTGCATGCCAAAGTTACATTGATGTTTCTTCAAACAACCAATGTGGCTATCATGTACATGCACCATTGTTAGTCTTGCATTCAAATTCATTAGTCTTGGATGATTTAAGGTTATATTATGAAGTAATATATGTAATACTCATATATGAATTCAAAGGGTACGCAATTTATGAAATGGAGGCTATGTAATCATATGAGGTAACAATTTTAAGTAGCGGACTACAATATCCATTGCTTTTGTGGGACTACAATATCCATTTCTTTTTGTGCGCCTCTACAATAACACGTCAATGCATTATGTTTAAAGTAAATAACCAATGGCACTAAATTATCTATTTACATGAGAAATACATAGGCTGAGCATTTGATCCTTTTTTTGTGAACGTGCCTCAACACCCATACGATTGGTCACACCCGTGTGAATGTCCAAGTTATCGGTCCATCATCCCGAGTTATTGTCTTTTTTTCCAGGGTGGACTTCACACCAGTTATTAACTGCTGACGCGTGCCCCGTGTACACAGTCTTGCATGACCTTCCCGCTAGCACTATCCAAAATTAGTTGAAACTGGATATGAACGATCCCGCGGGCGGAAAAATCTCCTGCCTCCTTCTAAAATTTCTGCCACCTAGTCTTTAGCATGCGAAATTCCCCTTTTGTCCTTGGTGCACGGAGAATAACAGTTACAATACCGCCCTCATCTACATAATAGGTCGGGGCTGCTTTGGTAACTACCGATTCCCCCCACCACACGGCACCCCCATTTCCTCTGCCCCTCCCGCAAAAATGACTAACTCCACAACACCAGAGCATCTTACATCACGCCGTCCGTAATTCATCGGCCTTTCTACCCCTCCCCTCTTGAAACCCTAGATTGCTCATCTACCGGTGTACCAGAGGTCATTCACTGCCAGTGGCATCCACCTCACCGGATCTGCTTCTGCGGCCGCATCTACCCCTCCCACCTCCCCTAGAAACAAGTAGACTACTCATCCACCACTGTACCACAGCCCATTCAGTGCCAGCCTTGTCCGCAGTGCCGGATCTGCTTCACTGGTACTCTCGTCAACCGCAGCGCATCTGCAGCGGCTCTTTCGTACTCCCCACCGGAGACGCTTCGTCCACACCCCCCCCGGAGCCGCCCCACCGATGCCCCCATCGACATCCTCAGATCCTCTTCGCCGACACCTTCCTCAACCCTACCAGAGCCGCTTCGCCGACACCATCGTCAACCCTACCAGAGTAGCTTCGCCTATACCATTCTCTACCCTACCGGACCAATTTGCCATCTCACAAGTCCACGGCCTCAGATCCACTTCGTCGCATCCTCGTCCAACCTACCGGAGCAACTTCTGACGCCCCGTCCACTGCCACAGATCCGCATCGTCGACACCATCCTGAACCCAACCACCGGAGCAGCTTCACCAATGCCCACGTCCACGGCCTCAGATCCGCTTCGCCCACACCATAGTCCACCCTACTGGAGCCGCTCCACAAACACCCTACTCGACGGTTCTAGATCACCTTACCGGACCCCAACAGCCAGCGCAACATCATCACCCTTGACGTTTCTAACCTGATTCCCACCGTCTGGCAAGATGCCAAGCACCCGCCACGGCCTAGGTACTTGTCAACTTTAAACCCGTCCAGCATCACCTGCCCGATGTACTTCAAATATACTAATAGGTCGCTGTTACATTTTATGCAGCTGGCAAAAACTACAAGGACGATGTTTCTTCTGGATCTAACAGCTTGGCCAACCAAGATCCTGGACTGAGGCAATGTTATGTTCTTGTAAGTGTGTCTCTCTCCCTTGTATTGTTGTGTGCCTGCCAGCGTGCTTTGCTAGGATTTTCGACCAGTAATCCCTTTTTGCAGACAATGATTTCTACTACTGGTTGCTAAATTAGATATGTAGATGTCATACATGATACTACCTCATACCTCCGTCTCTAAATATAAGTCTTTCTAGAGATTCCACTATAGGCTACATACAGAGCAAAATGAGTGAATCTACACTCGAAAATTGAAAGCACAAGTGCTCCCTGGGTGATTTTGGTAATTAATGTCAACATATCTCTTGTTGGGCTAATGTTTTCATCTAGTATGTTTCAGATAAGTTCAACAATGGAGTGGCATGGACTAAAGGATGTGGAACCCCTTCAAGATGATAAGGACAAAGGATTGGCTCAAGATCAAAGCTCGGGACTCTACATTTTCTATTTTAGTGATCCAAGATCACATTGAGTCCATAGGAAAGCCAATACTATTAAAAGGGGATGAGGTGTTGCTTAATGGCTTGCTTGCTCAAAATGCTTAGTGATATGCTCCAAAACCCTCAACCACTTTCTCACATCCACATATGTCCCAAACCAAAAGTCAAACTCGGCCCCACCGAAACTTTCTATCCGGCGCCACCGAGTTCTGTTGACATAGGCACTACCAAACCCTAGCCAATTCGGTCTCACCGATGGGATCTCGATCTCACCGAGATGGGCTTGCAAACTCTCTGTTGCCTATTGTAATAATTTCGGTCCCACCAAAGTATGCAATCGGTCTCACCAAGTTTGCTTGGCCAACTCTCTGTTCGCTTATTACCCAAATCAGTCCCACTGAGTTTGTGTAATAGGCCAAACCGAGATGAGGCTTTACCCTAACCCTAGCACATCGGTCCTACTGAGTTGATCATATCGGTCCCACCGAAATGCCTAACGGTCACATTATGAACTAAATCGGTCTGACCGAGTTTTCTGATTCGGTCCCACCGAGTTTGGTAAATTGTGTGTAACGGTTAGATTTTGTGTGGAGGCTATATATACCCCTCCACCCACTCTTCATTCATGGAGAGAGCCATCAGAACATGCTTACACTTCCAACATACATTTTCTGAGAGAGAACCACCTACACTTGTGTTGAGGTCAAGATATTCCATTCCAACCACATAAATCTTGATCTCTAGCCTTCCCCAAGTTTCTTTCCACTCAAATCATCTTTCCACCAAATCCAATCTTATGAGAGAGAGTTGAGTGTTGGGGAGACTATCATTTGAAGCACAAGAGCAAGGAGTTCACCATCAACACACCGTCTATTACCTTTTGGAGAGTGGTGTCTCCTAGATTGGTTAGGTGTCACTTGGGAGCCTCCGTCAAGATTGTGGAGTTGAACCAAGGAGTTTGTACAGGCAAGGAGATCGCCTACTTTGTGAAGATCTACCCTAGTGAGGCAAGTCCTTCGTGGGCGATGGCCATGGTGGGATAGACAAGGTTGCTTCTTCGTGGTCCCTTCGTGGGTGGAGCCCTTCGTGGACTCGCGCAACCGTTACCCTCCGTGGGTTGAAGTCTCCATCAACGTGGATGTACGATAGCACCACCTATCGGAACCACGCCAAAAATCTCCGTGTCTCCAATTGTGTTTGCACACTCAAATCCCATCCTTTACATTCTTGCAAAGTTGCATGCTTTACTTTCCGCTGCCCATATACTCTTGTCATGCCTGCTTGATATGTATTGTGAATGTTTAAACATGTGCTAAAACTCCACCTCAACTTGAAGAATTTAAAAACTGCCACTTTTCTTTGCTAAGAGTCTATTCACCCCCCCCTCTAGACACCTCTTCTCGATCCTTTCAATTGGTATCAGAGCATTGGTCTCCATTGCTTTGGTTTAAACCCCTTTGGAGGAAGATGGATGAGTCTACGTTGGGGAGTCTTAGACATAGAATGCCTATACTTGATGGAGAGTATTTTCATGAGTGGAAAAATGAGATGCTTGAGATTTTTAATGAATATCATTTGACCAAGTACATTACTACTCCTTGTGCTCGCCTTGTTGATCCTTTGCATCCCACAGCCGATGAGGATCTTGACGTGATTCGCAATCTTAGAACTATCAATCTTATTGTAAAAGGATTGCCTAAAAATTTGATTGCTAGCTTACCTGCTCTAGATTGTGCTTACACCATATGGAGATTTCTAGAGGAACGATTCCCAAATTATTCCTTGAAAAATCTAGATGAGATTCTCCATAAGTCTATTGCCTTGAATAGGATGAGTACTGGTGATCCTAAGTTTGATGATTGCCTATTTGAGCTTCATGATCTCATGCGTGCCAAAGGAGATGCTGGAATTATTAGCAATATCATTTTCGAAGTCATTAGAATTCATAGAGATGAACATTGTTACGGTCATACTTCTGATGAATCACTCTCTTTAGGAATTGATCCATCACATGACGATGTTGAACATGGATACTATGATGAGGATGATGATAGTGACTATGATCTTGATGATGCAATGAGACACTTTGGTCTTATGGCTAATCTTCGCGGCTACATGGCTGGAGGAAAGGAATGGGTCCTTGATAGTGGATGTACTGATCATATGACCAGAGACAAGGATACGTTTCGTGAGCTTGCTGAAAACGACGACCCTCAAAAGTATGTCACTTTTGGTGATAACTCAAAGGGTAAGGTGGTTGGCCTTGGTAAGGTGGCCATCTCACATGATAGCTCCATACAAAATGTTATGCTCGTTGAATCTCTTGGCTATAATTTACTTTCCGTATCTAGGCTTGCTGACTTTGGTTTCAACGTCCTATTTACTGAAGTAGATTGCCAAGTGTTTCAAAGAGATAATCATAAAATGGTCTTTACCGGTATTCGTAGAGGTGATCTTTACATTTTTGATTTCACTAAAAAGGCTCAACCTAGAACTTGATTTATTGCTAAATCTTTGAAAGGTTGGTTGTGGCATAGAAGGTTAGGTCATGTGGGCATGCGAAATCTTGATAAGCTTATTAAAGGTGATCATATCCTTGGAGTAAAAGACATTACATTTGACAAGGATAGACTTTGTAGTGCTTGTCAAGCAGGAAAACAAGTTGGAGGAAGTCACCCCGTGAAGAACATTATGACCACGAGAAGACCGCTCGAGCTACTTCATATGTATCTCTTTGGTCCCAATGCCTACAAGAGTCTCGGTGGTAACTCATTTGGTCTAGTTATAGTTGATGATTTTTCAAGATTTACATGGGTGTTCTTTCTTGATGATAAATCGCAGGTCCAAAAGATCTTCAAGAGCTTCGCTAGGAAGGCCCAAAATCAATTTGAAGTGAAGATCAAGAAGGTTCTCAGCGACAACGGAACGGAGTTCAAGAACGCAAATGTGGATACCTTTCTTGACGAAGAAGGGATTTCACATGAGTTCTCAGCTACGTACACACCTCAACAGAATGGAGTTGTTGAGAGGAGGAACCGAACTCTTATTGTGATGGCGAGAACGATGCTTGATGAGTACAAGACTCCAAAACACTTTTGGGCGGAAGCAATTGAGACAACTTGTCATGCAACAAATCGCTTGTATCTTCACAAGCTGCTCGGCAAGACGGCATACGAGCTTCTCACCGGAGATAAAGATCCTTTGGAAGCAATCCAAGACTTGTCTATTGGCAAGATTCGTCCAACGGAGGTGAAGGAGAGTACCTCGTCCGTCCAAGTGGAAGCTTCTACCTCACAACAAGGTGAACCAAGAGTTGATACGGAAGCATCCACAAGTGGGACGCACCAAGATGAAGAAAACGAGGAAGTACACCAAGATGAACCTCATCAACCTCCTTCTCCACCAAGACAAGAGAACGACAACGCCAATAATGAAGAAGGCCAAGAAGAAGGACAAGATGATGAAGAAGATGTTCCACCCCGACCCAAGCAAAAGCTCTCACGAGTTCAAGCAAGAGTCTCAAGAGACCATCCCGTCGAACAAATCTTCAATGATATTCAAACCGGGAGAATCACTCGCTATAAAACTCGTTTGGCTAACTTCTGTGAACATTATTCATTCATCTCTAGCATTGAACCTATGAAGGTTGAAGAAGCATTGGAAGATCTGGATTGGATAAATTCCATGCATGAAGAGCTACACAACTTCGAGAGAAATCAAGTGTGGACATTGGTCGAGAAGCCCGACAACAACCACAACATCATTGGTACCAAATGGGTGTTTCGCAACAAGCAAGACGAAGATGGACAAGTCGTTTGCAACAAAGCACGTCTCGTCGCCCAAGGCTACACTCAAGTCGAAGGTATGGACTACGGTGAGACATATGCCCCCGTTGCTAGACTCGAGTCCATCCTGCATCTTACTTGCCTATGCTAATCATCATGATATCACCTTGTACCAAATGGACATTAAAAGTGCTTTTCTAAATGGTGAAATTGAGGAGGAAGTTTATGTTAAACAACCTCCCGGCTTTGTCAATCCTAAGAAACCCGATCATGTTTACAAACTTCACAAAGCTCTTTATGGTCTTAAACAAGCTCCTAGAGCGTGGTATAAATGCTTGACCAAGTTCCTTATTGAAAAAGGCTTTGAGATTGGAAAAATAGATTCTACTCTTTTTACTAAAAGGGTTAATGGTGAATTATTTGTGTGCCAAATTTATGTTGATGATATCATATTTGGTTCGACTAACCCTCATTTTAGTGAAAAGTTTGAGAAGCTTATGTCGAAGAAGTTTGAGATGTCTATGATGAGTGAACTCAAGTTCTTTCTTGGTTTGCAAATCAAGCAAACTAAGGAAGGCACCTTTGTTTCTCAAAAAAGTACACCAAGCACTTATTCAAGAAGTTCAATATGCAAGAATGCAAAGGTATGAAAACACCCATGCCTACTAGTGGACATCTTGATTTAACTAAGGACGGTGAACCGGTTGATCAAAAGGTTTATCGCTCTATGATTGGTTCATTATTATATCTATATGCCTCCCGTCCCGATATTATGCTAAGTGTGTGCATGTGTGCACGATATCAAGCGACCCCCAAAGAATGTCATCTTAAGGCTGTGAAAAGGATAGTGAGATACTTAATACATACACCAAATTTTGGCCTTTGGTATCCTAAGAGGTCCTCTTTTGATCTTGTTGGCTATTCTGATTCAGACTATGCCGGAGACAAGGTTGATAGAAAGTCCACTTCGGGTACTTGTCAATTTCTTGGTAGATCTCTTGTGTCTTGGTCCTCCAAGAAACAAAACTCGGTATCCTTATCCACCGCCGAAGCGGAATACATTGCCGCCGGTTCATGTTGTGCTCAATTACTTTGGATGACCCAAACTCTTAAAGATTATGGGATAAATGTGAAACATGTTCCATTGCTTTGTGACAATGAGAGTGCTATTAAGATTGCTCACAATCCCGTGCAACATTCTCGAACTAAGCATATTGAAGTTCGTCATCATTTCATTCGAGATCATGTTGCTAAAGGGGACATTGATCTTAAGCATGTTCGTACTGACAAACAATTGGCGGATATATTCACCAAACCGCTTGATGAGAAAGTCTTTTGCCGTTTGAGAGGTGAATTGAACATCGTTGATGCTTCAAACTTGTAGTAGGAACTCCATTTGGATACATGCAATGCATGAGCCCATGACTAATCCTTGACTCTTATCTTATGATGATCATTTGTCTTGGATATATTTGTACCCTTGCATGCTATCTAACCCTTGTAGGTACTTGGATGAATCTAAATCTATGAGATTGCAACTCACTCACATCTTGAGAAACCTCTACATCACCAAGTCACTATACAATGGTGGTTGAAGACAAGGAAGCATGAAACCCTTCAACATATCCTTTGACAAATTCTATATATCAAATTTCATTTGGTATCAAATTTCATGATTAACCCGTGTAGGTAGATGAACTCACAAGTGCTCTTCCTTGCAAGACTAACCCGTGTAGGTAGATGAACTCACTTCCAAGTGGTGCTCCCAACTCTTGATGAGCTACATCAACCTTGAGCTACCCACACAAGTTCAACTACATGACTAAGATCAACACCACCACCCAAGGTATGCCATTCCATCTTAGAGAAGCTTTACCCCAAGATATGGGTCAAAGCAGCTCAACAAGATGTGAATACATCAAATGCTTAAACGAAAAATGGTAACCTCATTTTGAGCTTAAACGATGAGTATGACTTGTGATCAAGTGTTCTCACTTGACTCCTTAGTCAATATACTCTAACATACATGACTTTGTCACCGCCCATTTCTAGATGAAGTTCTCCAGTGTTTCTTTGAGTTTTTGCTTTTGCCCTTTACATATTTGTTCCCCTTCTTCTATAAAAAAAACTTCATCTAGATTTTCTTCTATCTGCTTTGTTCTGCAATTTCTGCATCCAATTCATTGCAAATCCTTCAGTTAATTCCTTGAAAATCCTTGAGAGATCTTATTTGCCTTGTGAGCTGAGGTGACAAGTGTTCTCTCTGTGCTAAACTCGGTCATACCGATCTGTTGCTTTCGGTCAAACCGAACCAATTCGGTACCACCGAAGACTACAACTCGGTATCACCGATTTCACTACAGAGAAGACAATTTGCCATTTGTTCCTGTAGTTTTATTCCAACTCCACTCGATGATTCTTGTCCTCTATCAGCATCCCATTCTATATGCTGCTTTGCTTTGTGACTCAAGGTCCAAACCTAGTTTGACTCACACTCCAGAAGATCCCTTCTTGGAAATTGATGTCAAAGGGGGAGAGAGAGATCACATCAAAGCTAATCACTTCAACAGGGGAGAGAATTCTTCTCCAGGGGGAAGGAGAAATCATATCAAAGGCCCCAGATGCTTGGTATTCAAAGAGGAGAGAAGTCACATGTCTTTAAAGGGCAAAAGACATGTTCATGTTTGCTTATTTGAGTGCATTTGCTCTGATTCTCTGTTCCCTATCTTCTCCCAGCATCCCATACAAGATTAAGGGGGAGCAAGACATCTAAGGGAAGGAAATCTTTGAATTCATTGTATATCTTTACCTTTTGGGGACATGTCTATATCCAATAGAGTATCCAGTACTCACATTCTACATGTCATCCCAATCTTGGTACTCTTGTGGTTTGTTGTTCGTGCTCTGCTCTGTAGATGTTTTTGTGTTATCTAACCTTGTTTACTCAGGTTCATCTCTTTCAAAGCCATCTCAAGACCACAAGGTAAGTATATGCATCACACTCATGTGCATGAGGATATCTTGCTGATGTACATACTGTTTGCAAGAAGGACTCATGAGCATGAAGGTACATTTCCCATACTCACACCATTTGCTCTGATGCATATAGCCAAGATACATGTAACTCATGCCTTACTCTATCATGCTTATGCATTCACATGCTCCTATATTCCATATTTACATGATTGCATACATGTAGGGGGAGCCTATGCATGTTACATGTCCTTCCAAAGCTTTACTTGTTACTCTTCATATCTTTACCTAAAGCTTTGATGTATGTTGTCATCAATTACCAAAAAGGAGGAGATTGAAAGCACAAGTGGTCCCTGGGTGATTTTCGTAATTAATGTCAACATATCTCTTGTTGGACTAATGTTTTCATCTAGTATGTTTCAGATAAGTTCAACAATGGAGTGGCATGGACTAGAGGATGTGGAACCCCTTCAAGATGATAAGGACAAAGGATTGGCTCAAGATCAAAGCTCGGGACTCTACATTTTCTATTTTAGTGATCCAAGATCACATTGAGTCCATAGGAAAGCCAATACTATTAAAAGGGGATGAGGTGTTGCTTAATGGCTTGCTTGCTCAAAATGCTTAGTGATATGCTCCAAAACCCTCAACCACTTTCTCACATCCACATATGTCCCAAACCAAAAGTCAAACTCGGCCCCACTGAAACTTCCTATCTGGCGCCACCGAGTTCTGTTGAGATAGCCACTGCCAAACCATAGCCAATTCGGTCTCGCCGATGGGATCTCGGTCTCACCGAGATGGGCTTGCAAACTCTCTGTTGCCTATTGCAATAATTTCGGTCACACCGAAATATGCAATCGGTCTCACCGAGTGTGCTTGGCCAACTCTCTGTTTCGCTTATTACCCAAATCGGTCCCACCGAGTTTGTGTAATCGGTCAAACCGAGATGAGGCTTTACCCTAACCCTAGCACATCGGTCCTACTGAGTTGATCATATCGGTCCCACCGAAATGCCTAACGGTCACATTATGAACTAAATTGGTCTGACCGAGTTTTCTGATTCGGTCCCACCGAGTTTGGTAAATTGTGTGTAACGGTTAGATTTTGTGTGGAGGCTATATATACCCCTCCACCCACTCTTCATTCATGGAGAGAGCCATCAGAACATGCCTACACTTCCAACATACATTTTCTAAGAGAGAACCACCTACACTTGTGTTGAGGTCAAGATATTCCATTTCAACCACATAAATCTTGATCTCTAGCCTTCCCCAAGTTGATTTCCACTCAAATCATCTTTCCACCAAATCCAATCCTATGAGAGAGAGTTGAGTGTTGGGGAGACTATCATTTGAAGCACAAGAGCAAGGAGTTCATCATCAACACACCGTCTATTACCTTTTGGAGAGTGGTGTCTCCTAGATTGGTTAGGTGTCACTTGGGAGCCTCCGTCAAGATTGTGGAGTTGAACCAAGGAGTTTGTACGGGAAAGGAGATCGCCTACTTCGTAAAGATCTACCCTAGTGAGGCAAGTCCTTCATGGGCGATGGCCATGGTGGGATAGACAAGGTTGCTTCTTCGTGGACCCTTCGTGGGTGGAGCCCTCCGTGGACTCGCGCAATCGTTACCCTTCATGGGTTGAAGTCTCCATCAACATGGATGTACGATAGCACCACCTATCGGGACCACGCCAAAAATCTCCGTGTCTCCAATTGTGTTTGCACACTCAAATCCCATCCCTTTACATTCTTGCAAAGTTGCATGCTTTACTTTCCGCTACCCATATACTCTTGTCATGCCTGCTTGATATCTATTGTGAATGTTTAAACATGTGCTAAAACTCCACCTCAACTTGAAGAATTTAAAAACTGCCACTGTTCTTTGCTAAGAGTCTATTCACCCCCTCTAGACACCTCTTCTCGATCCTTTCAAAAATGCATCTATATACATATGTATGTGGTCCATACTGGAATCTCTACAAAGACATATATTTGGGAACAGAGGTAGTACATTACACAAAATCGTAGGTGGCATGTAGGAATTCCAGTGCACTACATTAGGCTCCCTTAGAGTGCCTGCTAGTCCAGCACACAGAGTCATGGCTATTTTATGCTACGCACACAATCGTTAATTGGTGGTTTAAATGTGCGCAAGGGATATGCAATGTATTATCATGTAGAGATGTCTGAAATTAGCCGTGTCAACTTGCAGATAGTGTTATGCAATGAAAAAGTACAAGATGTATGTGGCAATTTTATGGAACATAGCAAAAAAAGGAGAGGCAATGGTGAGCCTATACAGTGTGCTATGGTAGGTCACTCCTCCATTCCAATCATCGTGATATGTTATTTGTATGTCAGTTCTATTGGCCAAGTTTCTTAGGGACAGTTATTACGAGTTATCCTAAGAAAATAAGCACCTGTGAATATAAGCTCCAGGTAATAAGCCAACCAGTTCTTTTCATTGCCTTCCTTTTCAGCTTATCTTTGGTATGATCAGTGAAAAGTCTAGATTGCATTATATTTTGTCATTTTGCTGCCCATATGAAAATTAATTTGACTTGCAAGCATCACAAATTGAACCCAGTGCAGTAATTAATATGATAGGAAAACAGACCATCACTATTTGTTCAAAATGCAAATACAAAGATACCATCTACTTGGCACAATCTACTTTGGTCAATATCTTCCATAGAGATCCCATTGCCTAATTTAAACGAAGAACGCATGACCCAAATTTAAATGAAGAACAATTATTTATCGAAATTCGGTGGTCCAAGTGGCTGGTTATTATCATATAGCAGCACCACCTGAAAGCATCATATAGCAGCAGTAGCTCATAGCAACTCATCATACAGCAGCATCAGCAGTGTGCAATTCATCATATACCAGGAGCAGCTCATAGCAATTCATCATATAGCAGCAGCAGGAGCAGCTCATAGCAATTCATCATATAGCAACAGTAGGAGCAGCTCATAGTAATTCATCATATAGCAGCAGCAGGAGCAGCTCATAGCAATTCATCATATAGCAGCAGCAGGAGCAGCTTATAGCAACTCATCATATAGCAGCAGCAGCTCATAGCAATTCAACATATAGCAGCAGCAGATCATAGCAATTCATCATATAGCAGCAGCAGGAGCAGCACATAGCAATGCATCTCATATAGCAGCAGCAGAAGCAGCTCATAGCAATTCATCGTATAGCGGATCAGAATGAAAATTTGGCAAAAAATTCAAAGGAGATCCTCACCTTATTGGATGAGCTCATCCTTCAACGGCACCTCAAGGCCATGCCCTGGGAGGAGGGGAGGGGGAATAAGGTGCCTTCTGTTGCAGTGTAGCATCGACCGTAGTTGTGCGGCGCCCGCCGGAGTAGTGCGTTGCGCGGACCAAAGTGGAGCAGCTGCTGGAGACCATGAGAATGAGGGGCGGTGCCAGAGGGAGGAGCAGTCAATGAGATTAGGCCCTACCCATCGGCCATGTAGCCTAGCTGGACATAGCATCGTCGAGGACCAGGCCAGATGGGACCAGTGGCGACTGCTCGCTGGAGGAACCCTAGCGCTACAGGCAGGGGATCGAGGTAGAGGGAAAGGGGAGAGAAGATGCAAGCGGGCTGGGCAATGAATGCTTGCGTGTTTGTTTTTACTTGAGGGTCAGGTGTGACGCGGGCGTGAGCAGTGGCGTTTTGAGTGTAATATAGGCAGACAACAGAGTCATTTCACTATTCCCCTTCCCTTCAATTTTTAGTGAGCTTCTACCCGAAACACCCCCCTCCAAAGCGAAATAAGTTAAGCCCAAGCCCATAACTCAAAAATGACTTCTTTAGATCTTTTATGGCTTATTTTGACAATAAGCTCTGAAAAGGCGGAATAGAACTGGCCCTTAACCTGCAATTCAATTGTGCGTGCAATGATGAATCACTCCTGCCTGCTATAGTGTACATTTAGGCATCATTATACATGGCATAACCTAATACATGTGCATTCCATTGTAGAATCTGGAATACGCAATGTTTATGTTAGTTCATACGTTGCACATGATGTTTAAATGCCCCTTAAATTTGGTCAGTCAAGTGATGGTCTTTAAGCCTCCTTCTTTGCTTCTTTTCTTGATATGTAAGATTTGCTCACACATCTGTTCAATTGCTTGTTTGTATCAGCCAGCCATACTAGGATTGTTTGATTTGATTACTTGTTGTTCTTGACCTAACACTCTAACAAAGCTTGTCAATGATTTAAACACTAAGGGCTGCTGTAGTGGGGGCTTGTCTAACTCATAGGTGACATAAAGGTTTGGCTGTACACTAAAGTAGGCTCTCCAAGAGTACATGGAGATCCAGTTTGAAGGTATGCCTAGTTTTTACATAGTGAACACATAGTAAATGCTCATTTCATTGTGTGCAAGTGCAAGAGATGTGTCATGTTTCATTATGTGGTGTTGTTTTGTTATAATCTCATCCTTTTGTGTTGTTCATAAACTGGAAAGTATGCATATTTATCTTCCAAGGAGACGAGTAACTAGTTTGTGTCACCTTGCAGAGGGGGCGCACTGAAGATAAGATTGAGGATTTCCAAGTACAAGATGTTAGGAAGGAGCCTTGCAAGAGAAGGAGGAGCAGTGCTGAGCCTGTTCAACCAGTTAAGGCAAGTCATTGTATCCAACTCAATAGTTCAATTGCTTGTTTGTTTCAGGCATAGTTAATTTGCTCTTTTCAATTGCTTTATTTGTCCTCAGTTAATGAGATGCCCAAACAATGATGCCTGATGTTGGGTACTTGTATAACTATTATTTGACATAATTAAAGGCCTTACCATTTAATTACTCTGGCGAAGTGTGCATGAAGCTTTGAAGTCTATTAACCAACTATTACTGCATGAGGCTCACAATCTAGTTTATACTAGGCTAATGATTGCATAGTTTTGCTTGTTGTAGTAGGTTTGTATGAATCCCTCTGCTGTTCATTATGCTCCCTAAGACTTTAATTGAGCTACAGAATGGCCAACTGCTTGCTTACTTATACGCAACGTGCCGTCTAAATTTGTAACTTGTCTGTGTTTTGGATTTGGCCCCAACATCATGCTCCTCTGGTGAGCTAAGAGAGATTTATGTATGCGGGCTGCAAAGACTACCATTTTTATAATTTTTCAAATATCACCTGCTTATGCTTCATGACATGTAACATTATTATTAGTCATGTTTTGCCATGTACAAAATAGTCTGTCTTGCTCGCTTCACTGTTGTAAGTATATTTTTGCCCTAGTCATGTGTACTTACAGAAACATTTCTGGATGAAGTGACATCAACACAAAGATCTGCGAGCAGTGCGGCATGGCCGTTACCAAATGATTATTTATTGGAATTGGAACATGCTGATGTTCTCGAGCATCAACTAGAGGTGGCAAGACAACATGTACATGATTCTCAACGTACAATCAACAAGTTGAGACTGGACTTGCGGGTATTAAATGCAGGAGTCAAAAAATGAAACGAGACACCGAGGTAACCATGAAGGAATTGGAGATTTTGCAGACTAAAATTTGTGCTATTTGAATCCGGCCAATCCTATTTTCTGAAGAGATTATAGTTCAAATGGTAAGTTCTGTTGATGTGTGTCCATGATGTATGAGCTTTATTTGTCCAGTGTATGTAATTTGTTGTTTGTGTACGCTTTATTATCACCGTTGCCGAACTATAATACCCATTGGGTATATTCGGCTGTAATTTCTTTATTGTATAGTGTAGGATTATTCTACGTTTCTATGTCTTAGTCTTTTTATTGTATAGTGTATGTTTTTTAGAGGCGATAGTATAGAGTAGGATAATTCTTGAATATGCTATATCGTTGAAACAGGGGCCAACACGCCCAAACATTTCCTGGACGCCATACAAACGAGCAAACATGAGTAGTCAAAGCAGGCCTTAATTGGGCTGGTCAAAATAATATTTAGTGGATCCCAAATGATGTGGCCCACCGTAACAACGGCTCTTAGCAGGCCGTTAATAGGCCAAAAGCTCGATAGGGACATATAAATGGAAATGGCCCGCGGGCCTCTAGCAGGCCGAAATAAATGTCAATTTTGTCTCGGCCCTTTTACTTTACGGGCCAGTAAGAGGCCGAAAGTGTTATGGGCCAGAGGAGGCGAAATTCGCAAACTAGGCTTTTAACAGGCCGAAAGTCGCGTCGGGCTGAAATTTTGCCCTGCAGAACGTGGGCCCCTAATTGACCCAAAGTTAAAGGCCCAACTGTTGTGCGGGCTGTTAACAGGCCGAAAGACAAAATGGTCTAGGAATTGGCCCATTTACCGAATGGGCCGAGGACAGGCCTAAAGTCACAGTGGGCTAGAATTGGCCCAACTACAGAATGGGCCGAGAAAAGGCTGAAAGACGTTCCAGGCCGTTAACGGGCTGGAACTGACGATGGGCTGCTAACAGGCCGAAAGAAGCTCGGGCCATAATTGGGCCCAAAGACGTAGCGGGCCGTTAACGGCTGAAACTAACGATGGGCTAGAAATTGTCAAATCTAGAATGGGCTTTTCATGGGCCGATTAGGTGTAAATTGTATGGGTCGTGCTTGTGAATGGGCCTGACTCAAGTAGGTCGCTAATGGCCCGGCCCGCTTATTTTGACAGGCCTGACCTTTTAACCTGAATGGGCCACTGTTGGGCCAAGACACGTGTCGATGTATCATAGGCGCGTTTCGTCCATTCGCTCGATGACAACTATCCAAACGCCGGGCCGACACGTGGATCTGCCGGCGAATGAGAATTTTACACATGGAAAATCCCCATTGGTCCGCGCTGTTAATGGGTTATCGAATCCAAACCGGAACCCGATAGCTTAACGGCGACCCGTTATGGTGGATGCCACGTGTCGGTTACCCTTGACGAAAGCAACTCTATGATGCGCGATTTCGTCATGGAAGTGGTCACTTCTGTGATGATAATTTTGGTAATGTCATGGAACACTTCTACGACAACACAGGTATGACTATCTTGATTATGTCATAAAATCTTCATGGATGTACATGCATGATAGAAAACGTGACCTACCGTGACAAACACGTATCATCACGGAAGTGTATTTTCTTTGTAGTGTTTGGCATTCCATCCGGCAAGCTACTTGGTTTCTTTGTGTCCCATCGCGGGATAGAGGCCAACCCCGATAAGATCAAGGCTATCGAGCAGATTCAGGAACCTAAGACAATTAAGGATGTGAGGCGTTTGACAAGGTGTGTTGCCGCGCTTAGCAAATTCATCTCCAAGTCTGTCGAGCACTCCTTGTCGTTCTTCAAAATCTTGAAGAAGGCAGGACCCATGAATTGGACCGCGGAAGCAGAGATAGCACTACAAGATTTGAAGGCCTACTTGTCCTCTGTGCCCACTTTGGTTGCTCCCAAACCACAAGAGCCGTTGCTGCTATACCTAGTGGCAACTAATCAAGTGGTTAGTGCAGCACTAGTGGCACATCGGGAAGTGGAAGAAGCACCAGCCTCAGCTAGTGTCCCTTCCAGGGGAGAGAGTGAGAACAGCCCGACAAGGCCAGATAAGGATCAGGACAAAGAAGAGCGCGGCAGTGGAGACCACCCCAAGGACGCGGTAAGGAAGAAAGTGGTGCAGCGCCCAGTGTACTTCGTCAGCTCCCTATTGTAGGGTGTCGGTGTCAAAACCGGCGGATCTCGGGTAGGGGGTCCCGAACTGTGCATCTAAGGCGGATGGTAACAGGAGGCGGGGGACACGATGTTTACCCAGGTTCGGGCCCTCTCGATGGAGGTAATACCCTACTTCCTGCTTGATTGATCTTGATGATATGAGTATTAGAAGAGTTGATCTACCACGAGATCGTAGAGGCTAAAACCCTAGAAGCTAGCCTATGGTATGATTGTTGTTGTCCTTCAGACTAAACCCTCCGGTTTATATAGACACCGGAGGGGGCTAGGGTTACACAGAGTCGGTTACAAGGGAGGAGATCTACATATCCGTATTGCCAAGCTTGCCTTCCACGCCAAGGAGAGTCCCATCCGGACACGGGACGAAGTCTTCAATCTTGTATCTTCATAGTCCAACAGTCCGGCCAAAGGAGATAGTCCGGCTGTCCGAGTACCCCCTAATCCAGGACTCCCTTAGTAGCCCCTGAACCAGGCTTCAATGACGATGAGTCCGGCGCGCAGATTGTCTTCGGCATTGCAAGGCAGGTTCCTCCTCCGAATACTCCACAGAAGATTTTGAACACAAGGATAGTGTCCGGCTCTGCAAAACAAATTCCACATACCACCGTAGAGAGAATAATATTTCCACAAATCTTATCTGCTGACGCATTTCGCAGCATCACACCATGGCCCAGTCGTTTATTCGAACCGTTGCTCACAACCAGCCACCGCACATATCGCGAGGCGGTTTCCTTGGCACGTCTTGTCGAAGCAGAGATCGTGTCCCCTTATCACGGGATTCTCATCAATATGGGTGTGGGTAATCGAACCGCGCCATTAATTATGGCGCTCGGGGAATAAGCGGTTTTACCAGGCAAGTGAGGAGGCGCGGAATCCCTGCTGTCTTTATAAGGGGATAAGGACTCCCTTTCGCACCCACGCTCTCTACTTCCCGATTCATTCCCCTCCGCCCAAGCTCCATCGCCCAAGCGTTCATCTTTTCCGCCCAAAAAAGGCCTTCCGAAGATGTCCGGATCCGGAGCAGGAGGCAAATGGATGGCCTCTACCGTCCAAGAGAAGGATATCAAAAAGCTTCGGGAGGCCGGGTACCTGGCCAAGAAAATCAGCCACCGTCTCCCGACGGCGGGACACATCGTCCTTACTCCGGAACCCCACGAGAGGGTTGTATTCCTCCCTCACTTTGTCCGTGGGCTAGGGTTTCCCCTCCACCCGTTCGTTCGTGGCATCATGTATTATTATGGGATCGATCTTCATGATCTGTCCCCTAATTCCTTCCTCAATATCTCGACATTCATTGTCGTGTGTGAGGCTTTTCTCCGCATTTCGCCGCACTTCGGTTTATGGCTGAAGATTTTTAATGTGAAGCCCAAGGTGGTGGGCGGCGAGCACGCCGAGTGCGGGGGCGCTATGGTGAGCAAGATGCCCAACGTCATATGGCCAACAGGAACCTTTAATGATTCTGTCAAGGAGTGGCAATAGCAGTGGTTTTATATCACTGAGCCGCGCGTCAAGGAATGGGCCGCCTCACCCGAGTTTCGATCTGGTGCCCCCTGCGGCTTACATCGTGGGTTAATAAAGGCCTGGACTGGTCCTCGTCCGACAAACTGTCAATGCTCCAGACGCGCGTTAAAGATATGGGAGACAAGAACATTGAACTTGTCAACGTAGTCCAGGTGATGTTAGTTCGCCGGATCCTGCCTTGTCAACACCGGACTTGCAATCTATGGGAATTCGATCCGGCCAGGCACCAAACCTTGCGAGAGCTTTTCAGCTCCTCGCACAAGGACATTTGAAAGGTGCTTTTCAAGTCCAGTAAATCATGGCCGGACTCCGCCGAAGACCGTGGGTACCAACTGTCCCACCCGGCAAGTTCGGTAAGTTATCAAACTTTTTATCCGCGTAACCCTAAGGAAGCGCTTAACGCGTTTTATACAACTCTCCCGGGGCTGGACGAAGAAGGCGGAGCGGATCCATTGTCCGGCCCCGCTGCCCGAAGAACCGGCCGTCCCACTTCTGACGAAGATGCTGGTCCCAGCACCTTACAAGGTGCCGAAGAAGACGGCCAAGAAGGAGGCCAAAAAGACCCGGGGCGGCCTTCGTCGCCGCAGCACTTCGGACACAATATCCGAAGGCTCTGATGCCCATTCCGCCTCCGAAGAGGACGAGGGGGAGGAGGAAGATGAATCCCCTGCGGGGGGAAGAAAGAAGAGGACGGCCTCCGTACACCTGGAGGCCGAGCTGCCCAAAAGGGGTAAGGCTCCTCTTCCGAAGGAGTCCACTGCCGCCGCCGACAGCGGCCCGGCGTGGGATCCCAGGGCCGAGCCCCTGGTGAACTCATAAGTATATAAAATCCGAGTACGTTTTAGGCGTCCAGACTCATCATGGCATAGTATTTTAACTTAAGCCATATTTTTTGTAGTCCGGCGAGGTCCCGTACCAAACAATCCTCATCAGAGGATTCGCTGAGCTCAGATGCTATGGAGAGGGGGACGCCCCCAAAGGCCCCTTCCTCCAAACAAGTGCATAATACCCCGGCCAAGGAGGAGAGGAAAAGACCGTGAAGGTGGCGCCTGGAGGTCAAACCTCAGGGGCCGGACACATGGGGGAAAAGATTCCCATGGGAGCTGACGGGGGGCCCTCCTGAGTTCGGGCCCCAGCCGGATACAATTCCGGAGATCTGTACGGCTCCAGAATCAAGCAGGCAGCCTCCCTCGGTTGGAGGGGGCATGCCTGTTCCATCGGCAACCTCTGTCCAACCAGAGGTGTCGGATGCTTTGTTGGTGGCGCTGAAGAGCGCCTCCATCGTTGATGAACACCGTGCCCTTATGGGTGCGGTGATTGAGAAGATTCAGTTAGCTGAGAGTGGACTGAACGAAGCCTGTATCAGCCTTATAAGAGGCTTTGAGGTATGTTTTATGAGTTTTCGAAGAGTGTCATAGTATAGATAGTAGCCCCTGATACACTGTTCGGTGAAAGAAAGAACCGGACAGAGGATCGAATTTATGATCGCAGGAAGACTCAGTGAATGACATGATTTCTCTTCTATTATAAGCAGGCATCTGTAGCGGCTGCTGCCTCTCATACTGCGAAGATCTCCGGACTGAATCAAAGTCTGGAGCGGGCCAAAGAAGAACTTGGCCAATTGAGAATGCAGTTGAGAGATAAACAAGGTATGCACAAATCTTGCTCGCGTTGATTGCGAATGAATTTTCAATATGAAATGAGCTTCATGATTTGCGCTAGGGATTGTGACCGAAGTCGAGGCCCTTAAGAAGGCCATGGCTGAGGCTGAGAAAAATGCAGCCACAGAGCAGGCACTTCGTGAGAAGCACGAGGCCAGGGTTATTAAAGCTGAGCAGGAGCTGCAAGAGGCCATGAGAAAATGCGAGACCTTGGAGCAGAGTTTAACGGAGAGAGAATCCAAACTCACCAAGGCGCATCAGGCCATGAGCGATGCCCAGGGGGAAACCCAAAGCGCCCTGCAGGGGATCCAAGAGGCGAGAAAGATCGCGGCGGGTAAGGCTTTTTCCATGTAAAGCAAGTATTTGAGGGGAAAACTATGTTTCCGATTTTGAATCCGGATTTCTCAGGGGTATTTGCTGAGCTACCTCGCAGTATATCAGATGCCGCCCAATTCTACCGAGCCAAAGAAAGGAACACCGCAGATAAGCTCTTCTGGTCGCAGTATCTGGTGCCGAATTATCCGGTGCCTTTTGCCGATCAACTGAAACAGTTGATCAAACTGCATAAGGCGGCGGAACTAGCCATGAAAGATCTGGTTATCCGGCAATGGCCTGCCGAGCCGATTCCAAGCAGCTACTTCGGGCTCGTGAAGCGGCTTGTAAGCGCTTGCCCTCGACTTGACGTCATCAAGCAGTCGGTCTGTATAGAAGGTGCGCGAATGGCCTTCGCCCGCGCAAAGGTGCACTGGGGGAAGATGGATGCCGAAAAGCTGATGACCGAAGGACCGCCAGAGGGGAAGGAGCACCGCAAGCCCGAATTATATTATGAGGGTGTCCTGAAAGGGTCCTACCTTGCAGCGGAGCTATGCACCAAGGACATTATATTTCCATGAATGTCAATCATGTTGTCCTTTGTAATGTTTGAACAAGGTCATTTATTTGTCGCCTGTTATATAAAAGTTTACCCTCTTGTGCGGCCGTTTTATATGTTAAACCTGAGAGTTGGCCAGTCGTCGGCTTTTGCCCCCACGTAAGAAGTACGGGGGTGTTCGGGATAAACCTGAGCACTCTTTATCCCAGTTTTGGGTCCTTCGAAGGAGGTGCTCAGCACAACGAACCAGGCAATCGAACTATAGGGCTTTATCACTCTCACTTAGCCATGGGAGCTTTAGTATGGTAGGCGCAGCCCCTGGTGTTTGGAAGACCGTACTAGGGGCTCTATAAGCACCTGATCAGAGAAAAAACCGATCCATCGCACGCTGCATTGGTTATGGCATTATGCGGGAGAAATCCTTAAAGATGTTGTGACCTCTCGAACAGCTGACCAGCTCTCGCCGTATCATGACATTCAGTTTTCGGCTTTCTCTATTGAGGTGCTCGTCCGGAAGAACCGGGACACAATCGCAGTAGTTCTCCCAGTGCTACCTTAGCCGATATAGCGGAACGTAAGGTACCAAAACATGGGAGCCGGGCAAACCCAACTATTGACCCAAGACATGATTCGGAGCTGATGCATATAATGCTATAGGTTTGGGGTGCCAAACTTCCATGAAGGTGTTCGGACTTTATTGCCGTGTTATGGGTAAAATGAAGCCCCTGGCATATTTAAGGCATATCGCTGTGTACGGATGCCACTTGACAAAATGATTTCAATAAGAAATAACAGCAGGTAAAAGTCATATAAATCCACATGTTGTATTTGAATAGTACGTCTATGTGTATGGGTACAAGTAATGTGATAAAAAAGGAATATGATTGCGGAACTTGCTGAGACCAGGGGGAAGAGGCTGAGTGCTGAACCGTAATATAGCCGGATGGTCGCTGCGGGGAATGTCTAAGGATTCCCTTACGCGTTCAAGCGGCCTCCGTGTAGCTCGTCCTGGTCGGCACAAAGGTGAGCCTGCGAAGGAAATGTAAGAAATATTTACGTGCCGGAGGGCGGTTGAGCAGCTGAGTTCGGCCTGTCTTGGCCTTCGCCGGAGTGTTTAGTTGAGCTCTGGACGAGCCGGGCTATCCTTCCGCGAAGTAGTTCGGAGTCCCTTGACGGTGTCCGGGAGCCTGGACGTCGACTCGAGGTTTGGTTGCAAGGTGCTGCTCGTTGTTTCTGCTACTAAGGCAGTGGTGTATTTGTGGGTGCTGAGGGAAGGCTCGGCCTTGCCATTAACCATGATGACGCCGCGTGGACCGGGCATCTTGAGCTTACGGTAGGCATAATGTGGCACCGCGTTGAATCTAGCAAACGCGGTTCGTCCGATCAGTGCTTGATAATCACCGCGGAAAGGGACGATTTCAAAGATTAACTCTTCGATACGGTAATTTTCTGGTGATCCGAAGACTACCTCAAGGGCGATGGAGCCTGTACAGCTAACCTCCACACCTCGTATAATGCCTCTGAAAGTGGCTTTAGTGGGTTTGATCGCCGAATGATCGATGCCCATCCTGTGCACTGTGTCCTGGTAAAACAAATTTAGACTGTTGCCTCTGTCCATAAGGACTCGAGTGAGGTGGAACCCATCTATTATTGGGTCGAGGACTAGTGCGGCTGGATTGCCCTGATTGGCATTAACCGGATGATCCGTGCGGTTGAAGGTGACCGGCCCTAGTTTATATTGTGGGACGGCTAGTTCCGTTGAGTCGCCATCCCTAAGGGTGCATATCTGGTCCGAGTTGGTAATTTGGGTGGTATTTACCACATTCACCGATTGAATATGCGGGGGAAATTTCTTTTGCCCTCCTATGTTTGGTGATCTGGGCTCTTCGTCGCTATCGTCGCTTTGAGACCCGCCTTCGGCTTTGGCGCTGCCCTGCCGGCTTGTTTGAAGACCCAACATTCTCTGTTGGTATGGGTGGCTGGCGTTTCTAGGATGCCGTGAATTTGGCATTGGCGATCGAGTATGCGGTCCAGACTGGATGGACCCGGATTTTTATTTTTGGGTGGCCCTTTCCGCTGACCGGGCTTTGAGCCCCTGAACCCGGCATTAACTACCGTATTTTCGGCGTTTTCACCATATTTGCGGCGCTTGTGTTTGTTGCGTCGTGGTTTGCCATTTCTATCCCTGGCCTCTGATATGCCAGGTTTGCTTGCTGTATTGGTACTACAAGCCAACCAGCTATCTTCGCCCGCGCAAAAGCGGGTCATAAGTGTTGTGAGGGCTGCCATGGATTTTGGCTTCTCTTGGCCGAGGTGCCGGGCGAGCCATTCGTCACGGATGTAATGCTTAAATGCCGCTAAGGCCTCTGCATCCGGACAGTCGACTATTTTGTTCTTCTTGGTTAGGAACTGGGTCCAGAATTTCCTGGCTGATTCCCCTGGCTGCTAAGTTATGTGACTTAAATCGTCAGCGTCCGGCGGTCGCACGTAAGTGCCCTGGAAATTGTCCAGGAATGCCTCTGCCAGGCTCTCCCAACTTCCGATGGAGTTTGTCGGCAAGCTATTGAGCCAGTGCCGAGCCGGCCCTTTGAGTTTTAGCGGGAGATACTTGATGGCATGTAGGTCATCCCCGCGGGCCATGTGAATGTGGAGGAAGAAGTCTTCTATCCATACCGCGGGGTCTGTAGTACCATCATATGATTCAATGTTTACGGGTTTAAACCCTTCTGGGAATTCGTGGTCCATTACTTCATCAGTGAAGCATAGGGGGTGTGCGGCGCCTCTGTGCCGGGCTATATCACGACGCAGTTCATACGAGTCTTGTTTGCCATGTTCAGCTCGGCCGGATTTGCTTTTTGTGTATCCGGCGTGACGATCATCGTCACATGTTGGTGCGCGCCCCCGTGATCTGTAGATCGATCTTGCATGTTTTGCCTTCTTTTCCAATACATCTCGCAGGTCCTGCGTGTTGCCCCGGGCCTTGGTATTTTTGTTTGATTGGCGGCGGGGCGCGGGCTGGACTTCGGGCTGAAATGCCTCTCTATCTCGGCCACAAGGTGGCCGATCAGCCGCATCATATGCTGGTGATGTAGGTTTCACTGCTTCATCCTCGAGTTGAGGTAGCAACCTGCGCTTTGGATAACTCTTGGTTGGGCGCTCGAGTTCGTATTCCTCGGATGCCAGGACTTCGGTCCATCTATCCGCTAGCAGATCTTGATCAGCTCGAAGCTGTTGTTGCTTTTTCTTCAGGCTATTTGCTATGGCTATAAGCCGGCACTTGAAGCGTTCCTGCTCGACGGGATCCTCAGGCATGACAAATTCTTTGTCGCCGAGGCTCACTTCGTCTTCAGAGAGAGGCATGTAATTGTCATCCTCTGATTCTCCGCTTGCTGCCTGTTCCGGCGGGCTAGCTTGTTCATCCTCCCGCTCGAGGTCTGGCTGGAGGGGATTATCGTCGTCTTCGGCACTATCCGGAGCGTTATTGTCTCTTGTGCCGGTATCACTGCTTTTGCTATGGCGAGACTTAGAGCGGCGCCGCTGACGTCGGTGCTTGGGTTGCTTCTTGGAGGGATTATCCTCCGTTGTCTTGTCGCCATCCCCTTCTTTGGGGGTGTCCACCATGTATATGTCATACGATGAGGTTGCCGTCCAACGCCCTGTGGGCGGTGGTTCTTGTTCGTCTCCTGCATCGTCGTCCATACCGTCGATGTCTTCAGAGCCGAAGTCGAGCATGTCGGTTAAATCATCGACAGTGGCTACTAAGTGAGTGGTGGGTGGGCCGCGAATTTCTTCGTCATCCGCATCCCATTCTAGCCGAACATAGTTCGGCCAAGGGTCTTCCAACAGGGAGAGAGACTTCAACGAGTTTAGTATGTCGCCAAAAGGCGAGTGCTGAAAGATATCCGCGGAGGTAAACTCCATGATCGGTGCCCAATCGGATTCGATAGGCACGGACGCAGGCGGCTCAGAGCCCGTGGCCGGGGACGAATCCAATGGTTCGGTAACACGGCTCTCGTAAGGAGTGAAGTCAGTATTCGGCTCTATCGCCACTGAGAGTGCGGCCTCCATGGCGGGGTCTATCCACCCGTCCTCGGATGGCGCAATTTGTTCCAGATTGAGGGCCGGAGTAGTTGCAGGTGTGGTCTCCCGAACACTGTCCGACGGCAGAGTTACGTCATGCTCCTCGTGATTGTGCGGCACACCCGACATGGGTTCGAATCCGTCGAAGATCAAGTCTCCGCGGATGTCGGTAGTATAGTTCAAGTTTCCGAACCTGGCCTGATGGCCAGGGGCGTAGCTCTCGATCTGCTCCAGATGGCCAAGCGAGTTGGCCCGCAGTGCGAAGCCGCCGAATACGAAGATCTATCTGGGGAGGAAAACCTCACCCTGGATCGCATCGTTGCCGATGATCAAAGGAGCCATCAAGCCTTACGGTGACGGCACAATGGAACTCTCAATGAAAGCACCAATGTCGGTGTCAAAACCGGCGGATCTCGGGTAGGGGGTCCGAACTGTGCGTCTAAGGCGGATGGTAACAGGAGGCGGGGGACACGATGTTTACCCAGGTTCGGGCCCTCTCGATGGAGGTAATACCCTACTTCCTGCTTGATTGATCTTGATTATATGAGTATTACAAGAGTTGATCTACCATGAGATCGTAGAGGCTAAAATCCTAGAAGCTAGCCTATGGTATGATTGTTGTTGTCCTTCGGACTAAACCCTCCGGTTTATAGAGACACCGGAGGGGGCTAGGGTTACACAGAGTCGGTTACAAGGGAGGAGATCTACAAATCCGTATTGCCAAGCTTGCCTTCCACGCCAAGGAGAGTCCCATCCGGACACGGGACGAAGTCTTCAATCTTGTATCTTCATAGTCCAACAGTCCGGCCAAAGGAGATAGTCCGGCTGTCCGAGGACCCCCTAATCCAAGACTCCCTCATAGGGGGCTAGATCCAGGTACTCTGGTGTGCAAAAGTTGATCTTTTGGCCTTGTCATGGCCTCAAGGAAACTGCGCCACTACTTCCAAGCCCATGAGATCACGGTTGTCACCCGCTTCCCTTTGCAAAGGATACTCTGGAACCCTTAGGCCACCGGAAGAATAGTGGAGTGGGCGTTGGAGTTATCCAGCTTTGGCCTGAAATTTGAAAGCACATCAATGATTCAGAGCAGGGCATTGGCAGAGTTTATTGCAGAATGGACACCAACCCCTGATGAAGAAGTGCTGGAAATAGTTATTCCTGGCAAGGAAGCACCCCAAGAATGGATCGTGTATTTCGATGGTGCCTTCTCCCTACAAGGTGCAGGGGATGGCGTGCTTCTTGTTGCTCCCACTGGAGAGCACCTGAAGTACGTCATCCAGATGTATTTTCCCCGGGAGGAGGTGACCAACAATACAATAGAGTATGAAGGGCTCCTTGCTGGGCTCAGGATTGCCACTGAATTGGGAATCACGAAGCTGATCATTCGATGAGATTCACAACTTTTGGTGAGATAAGTCAACAAGTATTACCAAAGTCCATTGATGGAGGCATACGTTGAGGAAGTGAGAAGACTGGAGGAGCGCTTTGACGAATTGCAAACAGAGCACGTACCCTGTGCGAAAAACAACATTGCTGATCTTCTGTCAAAGTGTGATGGGCTAAAACTTCTTGTGGGACCAGGAACTTTTGTTATCCTTCTTACTCAGCCCTCCGTATCCCCGGCAACAATGGCCCAAAGGAGGAGGAAACTGGACTCCGGTAAGCCTCTCCCGGTAGAGCCTCCTGGGGCACCTGGCAGGGACCCTGCCGGAAACAACTCCCCTTCGATTACCGGGCTGCACCCTCCTGCCGGGCCACTGGTCGCTGCAGTCGAGGAACGCGCTCCCGCAAATGAGGAGGTGCCGCTAGTCCTCGTTGCCGAGCCCTAGGCTCCAACTTGGGCAAGGCACATAGTCCACTTCCTCCAAACCGGAGAACTTCCCGAAGAGCAAGAAGAAGCTGAAAGAGTAGCCTGAAGGGCCAGTATGTATCAGTTTGTCGATGACACACTGTACAGAAGAAGGCCCAAGGGTGTGAAATTGAAGTGCATTTGACGGGAAGAAGGAAAGGAACTGCTGGCAGAAATACACAAACGCATGTGCGTCTCCCACATTGGATCAAGGGCGTTGGTTGGGAAAGCATTCCGGCAAGGATTCTATTGGCCCACAGCCCTCCAAGATGCGGTCGAGCTAGTCACCAAATGTGAAGCCCGCCAGTTCCATTCCAGAAACATCCATCTACCTACCCAAGCTCTTCAGACAATCCCTTTGTCATGGCCGTTTTTAGTCTGGGGGCTCGATATCCTCGACCCTTTCCCCCGAGCTGCTAGGGGCTTCAAATTCTTGTTCGTTGCCATCGACAAGTTTACAAAGTGGCCGAAAGTAGAAGCCGCGAGAAAGGTGACTGCTCAGTCAGCTATCAAGTTCTTGAAAGGATTTGTGTGCCGCTTCGGGGTCCCTGCCCGGATCATCACCAACAACGGCACCCAGTTCACGAGCTGCGCCTTCATGCAATATGTTCATGCCCTCGGAAGCAAGATCTCATTTTCCTCTGTTGCACATCCCAGAAGCAATGGACAAGCTGAGAGGGTGAACGCTGAAGTGTTGCGAGGACTCAAGACGATAACATTTGATACACTGCAGAAGTGCGGCAGGCGATGGATCGATGAGCTACCGCTGGTTCTTTGGTCCCTCAGAACGACACCAAATCGAGCTACTGGGCAGACTCCCTTCTCCCTAGTCTATGGGGTAGAAGCAGTTATCCCCACGGAACTCACTTACGGGCCACCTCGAGTGCTAGCCTATGATGATGTAGCGCAGGATCAGCACCGGCGTGACGATGCTGTGCTTCTCAAGGAGAACCGTCTCTGAGCTGTTATGCATGCTGCATGCTACCAGCAAGCCCTGCGTCACTATCATAGCCGCAGGGTTCATGCCCAGTGTTTTGAGGAAGGCGACCTTGTCCTTAGGCGCGTTCAGTTCACCAAGGGTGCAAATAAGTTGACTCCAAAGTGGGAAGGCCCTTACCGGGTAGTACGAGTCACCAGATCTAGAGCAGTCTTACTGGAGACCAGAGATGGCATTCAATTGCAAAACTCATGGAATATTGAGCTTCTCCGCAAGTTCTACCCGTAAGGCGTGGCTATCGGGCCCTGCCCGGCAGCCACCCTTTTGTACAGGCCTTGCCTCAGTTGCATGTAACCCCTTGTACAAAGCCAGGCGCAGACCCTGAGCAACAGAGAAATAAATGAAGCGGTGGGGGGCGACAAGTTGCATGCATGCATAAGCATTTCGTGAGCATCACATGTTTTTTAGGGAATTGACAGTAGGAGAGAACTCCTACTGTTTTTTCATATATCTATATAAATGGGGTGTTTACATAGACATACAAAGTTACAAACACAAGGGCAACCACCCACTGGCCTCACCACCAGAGGGGGTGTGAAAGCTCAACACCTACTCAACCTTTGTGGTACTATGTGTTCACGTAGAACCGTGTTTACAAGAGGGGAAACTAGAGTAAGCAAAGCCAAGTCCCGTGTGGTCCGGTCAAAGTGTGGCCCAGTATGTGAGGAAGGCCGCTCTGTGAGCAGCTTTGATCCTATGTTGTAGCAGTCCCAAATCCTCTTTGAAGCGTGCATGCCAGGAACCAAAAGTGGGATTGACCCCTCTAAAGTGCTTGTTGTTTCTTTCTTTCCACAAACTCCAGGCAGCCGTTAGGAAAACTTCAGTGAAGAAAGGGTTAGGCCAGGCTATTCGCGCAAGTTGTAGAGCATTCAATCTGTCATCAAAGCCCGGCCACTGAATATGCAGTGTGTCCCAACATCTCTTGCTGAACTGGCACGTAAACACCATGTGATCCACAGTTTCTTCAATGTTCTGTCCGCAGAGGAGACAAGTGAAGTCATTACCGATGTTGTAGTGCCTTCTATGGAGCATTTTACGTGTGTTGAGCCTGTCATGGAACAGCAACCATCCGAAAACTTTGATCTTCATGGTGCAACTGGATTTCCAGAGATGCCAAAAAGCAGGGTGTGTGTTTGCATCACGGAAATAATTGGTGTAGTAATCTTTAGGACTGAACTCAGCCGCACCCCAGATGTAGTGCCATATGTCAGTGAGAGACGCGGAGGGGGAAAGCCTGGCTGATTCCTCCCGTATATCTCGTATCTCTTGAAGAGCCTGAGGGGAAACTGGGAGTTGAAAGGTTTCATGCAGAGCTATGGAGGCCCAGAAGTCAGCGACAGTCATATCTTCATGTATGGCAAAAGAGAAGGCACGAGGATGCGAGGTTTCCAGTACATCATGGGAGCAGAGATCTTTCTAGAGCAGCACAGTCGAGCCGTCCACAAGTTGCACCTTCGAGATCCCTCTATAGATTGGTGTAAGCTTGAGAATGTCTCTCCACCAAAAGGACCCCACCGGATCCGCAGCATGTGGCACTTGATCAGTATAGTGAATATCCCAGGTCATGTCAACCCAAGGCACGTCTCGTTTGTTGAAGAATATATGCAGAAACTTCAGGAGAAGGGCCTCATTATGAATTTTGATATTAATCACCCCGAGACCACCCTTGTGCTTGGGTCGACACACCAAATCCCAAGCTGCCAAGGAATTACACTTGTCACCTTGCTCGGTTTTCTTCGTCCAAAGGCAACGACGTCTTATTCTATCCAGGATCTCAATAAGTTTTGGAGGGAACTTTAGGGTGCACATGGCAAATATCAGAAGAGAGGTGACAGATGCATTAAGCCACGAAAGCCTACCCCCGTAAGACATCATGGCGATGGTGGAAGAGAGACGACGCTCCAATTTGCAGACCAAGGGCATGAATTCCTGGATAGTTGGTCGAGAAGTGCCAAGGGGTAGCCCGAGATAAGTGAACGGCATCGAGCCAACAGTGCAACCAAAAATGCTGGCTAACATTGCAGTGGCATTGGCATCAAGGTTAATGGGAATAAGGGTGGACTTATGAACATTGATCTTGAGGCCTATGGAAGCGGCATAATCAGAGAGGATCTGTTTAACCCGAGAAGCTTGATTAGGGTAGGCCGGCAAAACAAGGAGGGTATCGTCCGCGTATTGAATAACTGGATAATCAGTTTGCCCATTGCAAGGAAAAGGTAAGAGCAACTCCCCTTGTCTGAACGCTGCATTAACTGCTGGTTGAAGAAGCTCGGCAGCAAGAACGAAAATGAGTGGGGACAGGGGGTCCCCTTGTCGCACCCCACACAGACACTGAAACTGTCGGCCGGGTACGCCATTGAGAAGCACTGAGGATCGACCAGAGGAAAAGAGGCATCGGATCCAAGAGATCCGTCTATCAGGGAACCCCATATGCCGCATGATGTTTATCATTGGTTCGTGCGCTATGGTATCAAATGCCTTGGCGAAGTCAAGTTTGAGGAGGATTATCTCTCTGCCTGAACTCTGGCAATGATGAAGGTATTGATATGTCCATGCAAGACAGTCTTGTATAATCCGGCCTTTTATGAACCCATACTGGTTGCGATGGATTAAGTTCAGAATGGTACCTTGTAGTCGATCGGCCAATAACTTGGTGAGCAGTTTCAGACAGCAGTTTAATAAAGTGATGGGTCTGTAGTCATTGATCGACTCTGGGGCGTTAATTTTTGGTATGAGTGTAATCAGCCCATCATTGATACTGGTGATATCCAGCGTACCTTCATAAAGCTGTGAGC
The DNA here is from genome assembly GCF_018294505.1 of Triticum aestivum. Classification (NCBI taxonomy): domain Eukaryota; kingdom Viridiplantae; phylum Streptophyta; class Magnoliopsida; order Poales; family Poaceae; genus Triticum; species Triticum aestivum. The sequence continues at coordinate 108,122,569 of NC_057796.1, forward strand.
AAAGAGCATAGAAGTCATGACGAATAATAGGCCAACATGCTTTCAAAAAAGCCCCATTGAAGCCGTCCGGACCAGGAGCACGATCAGACGGCATGTTTTTGACTACCCTATCAATTTCATCATGAGTGAAAGGGGCAGTCAGATGCTCAAGGTTGGTTGAGAGTGGGATAAGAGCTGCTAAGTCAAATTTCATGTCAGAGGGAGAACTGTCCCTAGGTGGGCCTTGTAAGTGTGGAATAGAAGGGCCTCTTTAGCAGGATGAACCTCAACCAACATGCCATCTTCAGATCGGAAGGAAGCAATATTGTTCTTGCGGTATCTTTCTGTGGCCACAGCTTGGAAAAACTTGGTGTTTTCATCTCCGAACTTAATCCAACGAATAGTCACTACAAAAAAAGACACATCCGTGACATTTTGGGCCGAACGAAAAACTTTTCTGTCATACATATGACACTTCTATGACGATAATTGTGACAAAACCCGGTATCATCATAGATGTGGTGGGCTCCTACTTCTATGACAAAAAATCATGACAGAAATGGGCTTTTCGTCCTGAGCGGGCCGGAGACACAGCTGCATGACATTCTTTGGGCCATCCATGACGGAAAAAACCGTGGTAGAAGCGAGGGCGAGGAAAATTTCGGGGAGTTCCCGGTTACGGTGGGAGGTCGGGGGCCGAGCGATGCGCATTTCTCTCGTACACGTACGCGCGTGTGTGCGAGGCGTTGGCTCTAACTGAACCCAAGCGAGGCATTGGGCTCTAACTGAACCCGAGCGATTGCACTGCAGGCTACGCATTACTGAACCCGAGCGATCAATCGATGGCTGTTAACTGAACCCGATCGAGCGATTCCTTCGCTAGTGCT